>NW_025999990.1:27185479-27195396 GCF_001458135.2 Marmota marmota marmota
TTGGTTGGTAGTCTTTTGATGGCTTCTTCTATTTCTTCCTTTGTTATTGGTCTGTTTAAATTGTGTGTGTCTTCCTGACTCAATCTGGGCAGATCGTATGACTTAAGAAATTTATCGATATCTTCACTATCTTCTATTTTATTGGAATATAGGGTTTCAAAATACTTTCTAATTATCTACTGTATTTCTGTAGTGTCTGTTGTGATATTGCCTTTTTCATCCCGTATGTTAGTAATTTGAGTTCTCTCTCTTCTTCTCTTTGTTAGCATGGCTAAGGGCCTGTGGATCATATTTATTTTTTCAAAGAACCAACTTTTAGTTTTATCAATTTTTCAATGTTTTTTTTTGTTTGTTTCGATTTTGTTGATTTCTGCTCTGATTTTAATTATTTCTTGTCTTCTACTACATTTGCTGTTGTTTTGCTCTTCCTTTGTCACATCTGTTCTTTAGGTCCTTTTTGACAATGTGGACCCTGATTCACTGACCTCCTTACCCTTTCTTATCTCATACCTAGCTTTCTTTCTAGTTTTAAAAATATTCATATGATACTATGCAGCAAATGGAACACAGGCTTGATTGACATATTTAATTGTCTGGGGTAGATATTAATGTAGAGAGTCAAGGTGAGAAGAATTTGAATAGTGGATAGTAGAGAGGAGAGCTTCCCAGATCAGCAAAATAGGACCATCAAAGGAATAGATACAGCATCTCCTCCTTTTGGGTTAAGAGGGTAAAGCATCAACCACAAATAATCTGAATTTCCATGTTCTTAAAACAGCAACAGGAGGACCAACAGTTCTGATTTAACTGTGTGATGTGTGCTGCTCTAATGTAACCCTGCTCTCAGCCTTGCTGAACATTTTACCCACTCATGGTTCATGCCAGTGGATGTGCCTGTTGGTTGCAGGGCCTGTCTTGACCACATTTTTACTCATTTACCTGTCCTTCACTTATTTTTTGGTATACTTCCAGATTCACAGAAACACCATCCCTTGGTAGTAAATCTCAATGGTAATAAGTTTTGAAGTTCTATTTATCAATTTTCCTTAAAGTACACCCAGGTCAGCCTGGTTATTGTCCATGCTTGGACCCAGTGCTCAGAATGGCAGGTAAAGATAATGTAATCAGCTGCCTTTGGTAATAGTTAGCATTCTATTTCCCAGTACCATAATCTGTCCAATTTGAAACATAATGCGAAACTCTTAACAAAACAAGTGATAAAAGGGGAAACCATAATACCAATAAGAGTCTCATGCTTGGAGGATGTGTTTAATAGTTCCAACATGTATAACATTAAAATTTTATCAACAAATCAGGGAAAGGACATTTTGTACACAGAAATCAATTTACCTAGCTGCTATCTGCAAGACTTGCTTGTAATTTATTTTGCCTCAAAGAATACACTGCTTTTAAACCTAATTCTATTGCATTTTAGAGTGTATGAAGAGGAAAGGATTTTTTTTTTTTTGCTTTGAGCATAAGCATAAAATTTAGAATATTCCTAAGCATTGCAGAGAAAAATAAATACTTTGAGAAGGGAAAATGAAGTTTTGGGGGGCACCAGCTTTCCTGAGTGTGAGTGTGTGTGTGTGCTTCTATTTAACGTTGTTTCTACATGTATAGGCTGCTCTGTTGCTTTGTGTGATAAGCTTATCTACTTATCAAGGGGAGGCAAAAGGTCACTGGCTAAGCCAGGTTTAGAAAGTGCTTTATGAAACATTAGTGCTTTATGAAACATTAGTGCTTTATGAAACATTAGTTCCAAATAAGTATAGTTGGAGTGACCTTGCCATATTATAACTGGGGAAAAAAAACAAAATAAATAAACAGGTAAATAAATAAATAAATACAAACAAACAAAAGACCCACAGTAAAACAACAGCATATCACTGCAAGGTTGCGATTCACATAAACCTGTGTTTGAGTGCCACTTATGATCTGACCAAATAGGTTACGCCTAAATAGGTTATAGTTGTAGCCTTCCAAAAATGTGTATAATTTATTACACATACTCCATGTGGTTGCTGTGAGGTTTAAATGATGGAACATTGAAAGCTGCTAGCTTGATCTCCAGAACATACTGCACATTAAATAACTGCTAGTTCCCTTCTTGATTTTGCCCCCATCATCTAGATGCTTCTGACCATTACTTTCAAATAAGTACTATTGGAGAGGCCAACTGGAACTAATGGTTTCATAAAGATGAAACCCAGGCGTCCCACTGCTGATGAGATCTAGGCCATGGTTGATTTCCTACCACCGCAAGCCAGTCTGGTCTCACCATTAGAGTACTTCCTCCCACAGAACAGTAACCCTATCATGGGGTGCAGGACCTCAGCGCAGCACATCTGAGCAGAGCACTTCCATGTGATGTAGCCCAACCAGCCATTCTGGGCCTCTTCTGCTTTGTTATGACTCGCTCTCTACTCTACACACAGACTCTCGGAGTGGTATGGTCTCTAGTTTTGCCCTTTCATTTTACAGAGGAGAGTATCAAAGCTATGATAGAAAAGCAAGTAGCCAGCTTGCCTGAGGTGTCACAATAGGGAAGTGGAAGATCAATAATAAGCCCGCAGTTTATTGAGGACTTTTTATTTATATGATATCTGCCGTAGCCTTTGGGGTGAAGATAGAGTCCCAGTCCTCAAGTAACTTGGGATTTTGAAAAAGAATCAAGGTACAAAGATTTAAGGACTTTAGGTAGGTATACTAAGAAAGAAAACTCATGGAGGGATGAGTCTAGAAAATGGCTGAAGGAAGGGAATCTAGAGCTAGACTAGACTAACAGGGACAGACAGGAGACTTCTGGTGTTGGGGCAGCCCTGAAACACCTCCCTCAACTTGGGGAAAGAGCCCTAGAGCCTGCTAAAGAGGCACTCAAGACGTGAGTGAGTCAACTGTGCTGTAAGGAATAGACTTGGATGCTAAGAAGAGAAATATAATTTAAAGACACTTTAATTACTTATTTTGAACCTAGATTATTACAAAACCAAACAGTCCCATTAATTCAGTAAATAAATTCATATTGGTATAATCCCACAGCATTTTGCTTCCATTTAAACGGCCTCATTTAACCTAATGTTGGGTCTTTAGGCCCACTGTTCTTTCCTGAATGCAGACACACGTATATACACACAAGAATGCATATGTGTATGTGAACATTTATGTGCATATGTTTACATATTTGAACATACAGACCTAGATTTTATATACAGGTATATATGCACACACATCTGTGTACAAGCATATACAGAATGCTTTATACTATATTTGATTTTGCATGCCAAAAACATATTTATAGTATATTTGACATATGTCAAAATTCTCATGCTCTTCCCTGTCCCTACTCCTTCTAAAAGAAACTATAATTAGAGTGATTGAAATGTTGGTGATGGAGTAAAAATACTTGGGTTTGAATCCTCACTTTGCTATTCACTGTGTGACCTTGAGTATGTTCCTTAATACCTTGTGTTTAAGTTTCCTGTGAAATGGCAATAATAAAAGTGGCCATGTCCTAAGTTTGTTATATCAAGTACAAAAACAGGATCCTTTAAATAAAATTTTAGTTCAATGAACATTGACTGTTCAGTGATATAAGTTGCTGTGGTTGGTAGGTGTGATGTTATTGTCCTGATATTCTTAATGAAGGGTCTATTTGGAATCCAGTTATTATATTCTGGGTCACATGGAGGTATATGACTATATGACATGAGAATAAAAACAAGGAACATGTTAATATAAGAAGGAATGCGGAAAGAAAGAAAATGAAGCATCTTAATATTGAAGGCATAGTACCTATGAACAAATCAAAAGAATGATGCAATGGATTTGAAAACTAAGCCACTTGCTGTGCATGTTGGGATTGTTAGCCTCAACACATCTGGAGGAAGGTAAAGCAGCTGGGACCCTGAGCACATCTGCATGTTGGCAGGCTAACCAAGGGGAGCCCCAGGCTGCACACAAACCCACCGAACTCCTCTTGGCCCATTCATTCTCCATATCTCACTGCTACCTGGGAGGCAGAAGGGGTTCAGGGTGACGGACGTTGGTTGTGGATAGTGTGGATTTGATCTGTTTATGTTCTGCAGCCCCCTTCTGGATTACCATTCTTTAGTTAAAGCTGCATTAATGAGGAAAGATCCTAGCATATTCTGGTCAGGCTAGAGGAAAAAACATGGCAGAGAGCCAACTTAAGACCCCTCAGCTGCTACATACTCTTCCTCTGTGCCTGCAAATTCAAAAGCCCAACAAGAAAGGCAAAAAATGTGTTTTTAATATCCTTTTTTAAGGGATGGCTGAAAATCAGAAAGCACTGAAAGTAAGTACATTCAGATAGACCAACACCATTTGGTCATATTTAGAAATGGTTGAGTTAAGTCACACAAACATATTTTGTTTTTGTTTTGTTTCTCTTGTGCTTCATTTTATAAAGGATAATACATTTTCTGGGTATTCCACTGATTGTTTTGACATTTTGTAAATTAACATTTCCAAAAGTTTGGTTCATGTAATGGAAAAAGGTTATCAAAAAAAGTTTTCATATCAAATTTGTATGGTCAACACCACTTTAAGCAAAATGAAATGATCTATTTTTTTTTGTACAACCTCTGTGTTATAAAAAAAATGGTCTTTGATCCTGTCATAAAGGCTCAAATCTCAGAATATCCTGCAGGAAAGAAGAGCTTGTTGTGCTAACAAAGTGGGTTCTGGGGCCCCCAGATACCTTCAGTGTGGAGATTGGTTGTCAGAAAAAACAACAAATAATTAGAAGGTTAGCAGTTGTGCCTTCCTCCCAAACCACCAGTGTGAGGTATGGGGTAGAGGGTCTAGGGATTAAGTTCTATCATCAGTGGCCAATGACTTAATCAAACTTGCCTAACTAAAGAAATATCAATAAAAACTCTTAAATGATGAAGTTGGTTGAGCTCCTGAGTTTGTGAATATCTTGATGGCATGGGAGGGTAACACACTCAGAACACGGGCACCAAGCAACCCTCGCCCAGTCTTTGCATTCTTTCATTTGATGGTTTGTGAATTGTATCCTTCATGATAAAACGTTGATATTTAATAAAGCATTTGGATTATTTCTATGAGTTGTTTAAAGGAATTATCCAACCTGAGGGTGGAATGATGTCAGTGCTCCCAAATCTCTAGTCTATTGGAAAGTGCAATTAACTTGGGGAAACCCCAAATTTGCAGCCAGAGTAGGGAAAGCAGTCTCATCTACTAAGCCCTTAACCTACGTATCTTCACTACCTCTTGGTATTTTCAGAATTGAAGTTAACTGTTGGACTGTCAGTCAGTAGGAGGGTAATGATTGTTGTAGGAAAAGATACAACTCAAAGATACCTTGTTATTTTAAAGGGTATTCAAAATCTTCAAGTAAAGGGTGCTGAAGTTTCCAATATTGCTAGTTTATTCCTGAATTCTTAAGGACAACATCATGGAATCTTCTACTATTTGGTACACAATTTTGAAAGCAATTATATAGAAACTATTTCTACATATTTGACATAATATTTTATACTTACCTGTATGTTAGGTACTTGCAGGTAAAGAAAGAAGAATAAAAAATTTCAGTTCAAATAGGTGCTTTGTCTAATTCACCATCATAGCCACTCTGGCCCTTCTCTAAGCCTTTATTTCTAGTTGTTACCTAAGGCTTCAGATCTTCTTAAGAAAATCAACTCTCAAGTCCCTGGATGACAAAAATTTTAAGGAACCTCAGCCAGTTTTTAAATAGGTGTAAGAGGGCTTGGAGGCCAAATGGGAGGAAATACAAATGATCTTGAAACAAACCTGAAGCCTAAATCAAGTTCTGTAAACACAAGCCAACTGAGACAAGTCAGTTACCATAAAAGAAAAAAGGGTAGTTTGGGAAATGAACACATCATCTTAAGAGAACTATTCTTCAGTGCAAATTGTCATTATCCAGGAATCCAGACACAGTGTGGGCAGCGTTCCTAATTTTTCAGGAAAAGAAAAGCAAAAATCTGAATCTTCTGTGAAATCTTCTTCTTTTTCAGCTAATTTTAGTTTAAAATCATTCTGTATGTGGACAATAAAAGAAAGGAAAAGTACATCTGTAGTCCAAATTTGAGCTACCATCTGTGGTTTCTAGAGATCTTCTTCTGAAATATGAGAGTTTGTAGTATAGCCCTTGACTACCTCTTCAGTCATAGAGATAACGGTCTAACCTATTTTTACTCTTGATTTTTAAAATGTTTTTTAGTTTTATCAACACCAGGATACACCCTGACATTGTCACCAAGGTATGAAACTCACCTGCTCTCCTGAGCACTCACTCTCAATCCCAAGGACTCCCCATCTCACCTGCTGTGGTGCCACCCCCACCCCACCCCGCTTTCTCCACTCCACCCATCTCTCTTCAATCCATTTACAGCTTACTTTTGTTTGTTTGTTTGTTTTTAAATACTGTCTGAGGATACACCCTAAGCCAGGACCTACCCTGCCACATCCATGCACACACATATAAAAATCTGGTCAGATTAATTCCACAGTTCTTTTCTTTTCCTCTCCCTTCTTCTGCCTTTGTAACCCCCTTCATCTGCTGTATTGGTCTTCCCCTTATTTTTATAAAATTGCCTCTCCCCCCCTTTTTTCCCCTTTTCTTTCTCTTTCTTTTTTTACACCCCCCCCCCCTCATTTTGGATTACTTCCACACATCAGAGAAAATATTCGAGCTTTGATTGTTCGGGACTGGCTTATTTCACTTAACACAATAGTCTCCAGTTTCATCCATTTATCATCAAATGACATAAAGTCATTCTTCTTTATGGTTGTATAATACTCTATTGTTTATATATATTACATTTTCTTTAATCATTCATCTATTGAAGGGCACCTAGGTTGGTTCCATAGCTTGGCTATTATGAATCGTGCTCCTATAAACATTGATGGGGCTGCATCACTGTAGTATGCTTGATTTTAAATCTTTTGTGTATATACCAAAGAGTGGGTTAACTAGGTCATATGGTTGTTCTATTCCTAGTTTTTTGAGGAATTTTAATTCTGCTTTCCAGAGTGGTTGCACTAATTTGATGTCCCACCAACAATGTATGAATATGCTTTTCCCTTCATCCTTGCCAACATTTATTATTATTTGTATTCTTGGTAATTGCCATTCTGACTGGACAGAGATGAACTCTCAATATATTCTTCCTGTTTTGTTGTTGTTGTTTGTTTGCCTGAGATACTTACTGGAATCTCATAGCATCTACTAACATACTACATTTTCTTTTTAAAATAATTTTTTCAAGCATCATTTCTTTCTTGAAACTTTTCCTAACTCATTCCTCTTGTTCTTCCATGGTAGACTTTGCCAATTTACCTGTTTTACAGCAATCATGCATTAAAATGCTTTTGTCATATTCTTGTGCCATATATTGAATGCATATTTCTACAAACTAATCATCCACTAATGGACTGTACAAACATACTAATATTCCTGGAGTACATAGTTGAAATATAGTCACTTTTGAATGAATGCATCAATCACAACCGTAGGTATTTTGAATCTAAGTAATGATCAGTTAACTATTCCACCATTGCTCTAATCTGACCTTAAGCTCCCTGATATGACACATGAGATCCTCTATAGTAGGAATTCATATTTTGGAGTCTCTGTCCCAGATTAATTGTATCAATTTTGTGAGATACTTAATGATTTATGTTTAATATTATTAATTAACTTTTTTTCATGTCTATGAAATAGTGATAATGATAGGTACCTAATAGTATTTTAAATATTTAATTAATAAGAGGTAGTTTTTTCTATAATAACAGTTGCCACAGAAGGGATTTAATTCTTCAATTGCTGTATGCTTACATTCTCCCCTTCCCAAGCCTACACTATCTGCCACTACCCATCCACAGCATGCTATCCATTCAGCTGTATCAAGTTTTCCTGTTGTTATCATACACTCATATTTGCACACACCTGAGGCTGTGCCATTCACTCCGTCCAACTGAAATATGTTCCATCTCTTCTCCATTTGATGAAGTCCTTCTTGTCCTTTAAGACTCACTTCAAATTCTCTCTCTGTTTTCTCTCCCCAAAGAATTAGCTCTTCCTAACTTTGGAGCTAGCATTTAGAACAGAGCCTAAGGCATACCAGGTACATAACAAATATCAGCTTAGATTGTTCTTCTTTCTCAGCAGAGAGAATACCTCATACCTTCTGGAACTCTATTGAGTTTCATGGTGTCTGAAAAAGCGCCATGTCACATCTGATGAACAGATGAACAGAACCGAGGTAAATTTCAAGAAATAAAAGTTTGAACGTGGATATTCTTGGCCAGAAGTATTTCTGGACAAATCTCTTAAGAACTAATCTCTAAAAGTAGCCAGGGGTGGTGGCTCACTCCCATGATACCAGAAACTCAGGAAAGGCAGGAGAATTGTGAATTCCAGGTCAGTCCAGGCAACTTAGCAAGAACCTGTCTTAAAATAAATACAAAACAGACTGGGGATTTAGCTCAGTGGTAGGAGCATCCCTGGGTTCAATCGTCATAGTGGAAAAAAAGAAAGAAAGAAAGAAAGAAAGAAAGAAAGAAAGAAAGGAAGGAAGGAAGGAAGGAAGGAAGGAAGGAAGAAAGAAAGAATTAAAACCCTACACAGCTTTCTACCTACCAGCAGAAAAAAAATCCCATATTTACTAGCAAACATATTTGGACTTGCACTCAAAGGTATTATATTTGTGATTACGGCAAAGAAACTGCAGGCATTAATATATATATTAAGGAAGAATAAGAGGAGTATAATTTATAAGGCAGATATCCAAAATTGTACAAATCTTCCTTTTCTGAGGATACCATGAAAGAAAATATGTCTACAAAATAATGTGTTTCAATCCTGAGTAAATTTATGTATAAATTTATATCTTCTAAATAGTATAATTATCTTTATACTTGAACACATGCGTGCACACATTCACATGCGCGTGCATGCACACACACACACACACCATTCTTAAATACACAATCATATGTATATAAGCTATGGAAAAAGGACTATCAAATTCATTTCTTGCAACTAACTACTTGAAATTTTCCACAACATTTCTTACAGTTTTATTTATGTTGCTCAAATTCACCATTTTTTTTTAAATTTTCAGGGTCATGTACCTTTAGAATTAGCATGACAGTCTTTTGGCTGGATTGCACACTCCATCTGTTGGTAAAAAGTTTCTCTCTCGAGGCGACCGGAAGATGGCGGCGAGGGGAGTGCATTGCCCCCGTGTGCTGCTTCACTGTGTGGGAGTATGACAAGTCAGGACGGCTAAAGGCTATCTTGTTAGGAATTTCCAGCAATAGTGGGGTGCTCCGGAACCTGGAGGAAGGATTTCCATCGCACGAGGATTGGCTACGGGGACTCAAACGCGAGAGGTTTGTCGCACGGAGGGTAACACTGCTTATTCAGCAAATCGCCCTGCGGCTAGAGTCTGCACCGTGCGCTGGGAAACGAGGAGATAGCGACGCAGGGATACAGCGCTGCAGTTTCTGCCAGCCGTGCAAGCACCGTACTCAGGGCTGAATTCTGGGTTTGAGACGGGGAAGGAAGTGGTCCATCTCGGTTCTCCACACCGGTCAGACCACAGAGGAGGCCAGCAGCCACCATGTTGGAAAGCTGACGTCACCATCCCTGTTTTCGACTGACCGCAGCTCATTCAGCCATAGAACAGGTAATTTCAGGCTGCCATTCGCCTGCGGCTTGCAGACAGATTGCTAGGGTTCAGTGCCTGGGTGCTTCTTAGAACCTGATCTTATCGGAGCGAACACCGAGCACGGAGCGGCCGAGTTCCAGCTCCCGGAACTGCCCTGGCCCAGGGCTAGGAGCCCACGGAAACTGCTTCTCGGTCCGGGTCCTGCTGAGGGCTGGTCAGGACTCACCCGTT
>NW_025999990.1:27198362-27240608 GCF_001458135.2 Marmota marmota marmota
GGGGCGGCTCTGCCTCTCAGCAGGCCGCTGCTCCTCTTCTGCCGGTGGGTCGCAGGCCCGCCTACCTTGCAGGTGTGATTGGAAGCTCTGTCCTGCCGCGGGCCACTGGGCCTTTTCTGTAGGTGGTCACAGTTCTGCCTACCTGGCAGGAGCAGGGGGTGGGGGGCGGCTCTGCCTCTCAGCAGGCCGCTGCTCCTCTTCTGCCGGTGGGTCGCCGGCCCGCCTACCTTGTAGGAGTGATTGGAAGCTCTGTCCCCCTGCGGGCTACTGGGCCTTTTCTGTCGGTGGTCACAGTTCCGCCTACCTGGCAGGCGCAGGGGGTGGGGGGCGGCTCTTCCCCTCAGCAGGCCACTGGGCCTGCTCTGTGGGTGGTCACAGTTCCCTCTACCTTGCAGGCACAGGGGGAGGGGGCGGCTCTGCCTCTCAGCAGGCCGCTGCTCCTCTTCTGCCGGTGGGTCACAGTCCCGCCTACCTTGCAGGAGTGATTGGAAGCTCTGTGCCTCCGCGGGCCACTGGGCCTTTTCTGTTGGTGGTCACAGTTCCTCCTACCTGGCAGGTTTAATATATTTTTCAATTATAACCAATTCATATCTTTCCTAATAAAACTGGAAAAGTCTAAAATATAGAAAGAAGAAAGTGCAGAAAGAAAGTTAAAATGTGTTTATTGCAAATTTGTTTTTATGTTGTTGTTGTTTACATGTGAGAATATATGGCATATTTTATTTGATAACAGGCAAATTATGGAGAGGATTTTAGAGGCAATGTATATCGTTATTAGGCTATTTTCATATTTTTTAAATTTTTTTTAGATATCCCTGTTTTCTTACCATTTATTTTTAAACATTCAATTTATTTATTAAATTCTTCAGAATTTTTGGATGTAAAACATATTTTTTGTGGAAT
Source organism: Marmota marmota marmota (assembly GCF_001458135.2). NCBI lineage: Eukaryota > Metazoa > Chordata > Mammalia > Rodentia > Sciuridae > Marmota > Marmota marmota. The sequence goes on from NW_025999990.1 coordinate 27,199,266, forward strand.
TTTCCTGGCTAAAGAACAGCATTTTCTGATTCTGGGAATATATCAAAAAGAAGTTGATAGTGGAGTGTCAATGTTTGCCCTGGGGGATAGAGAAACCCCCATGTTGTCTAAAGTATAGTTTTAATTCCTAAGTTGAGAATTGAAAAATTAATATAAGAAGGTATATAGAAGGTATATAGATTTTTATAACTGGATGTCTATGATCTGAGTAATATGTTAAAATCCTGAAATTATCATCTCAGAATATTTCTGGATTCTTGCATAATTTGAAATACAAGAGTAATTGCCATAAATTGATGACTAATAACCCTAATTTTATTATTTTCCCAAGATCAGTTTTGAAGAGGAAAAGTCTGGTGCCAAATAATTATTGGTACCTTGTATAAATATTCTCATCTTTTTGCAGGTAAAATTGTTTCTAGCACCTATGGGACAATGTTTTCTAGTCATTAATGTTTTGAATGTATGGTTAAAACCCTTCGATCTGCATCTAAATCCTCATCCATTTCCCTCTCTTTCAAAGACCACATGTTCATTTTTTAGTTTGTCTTATAATCTTTACAAGTTCTAAAATTATTCTTTGTCAAAGACTTCTATTATATGTGTGTCTCATGTTTGTAACCATATCCATTTAATTTTTCTCTATTGTACATTGTGAGAGAAATTTTCAAATATATTCAAATCTTGAATTATATTTTAATTGTAAATATGTACATATTTCTCGCATTACTAGTTTATTTTTCTTACACCCTTAGGCCACCTTCTTATTTGTTAAATTTCTTTGCATACTAATTTTTTTCAGTTCGAGTACTGTTTTCATGTAACTTCTGCTTATATTTTGTTGACCCTATATAATCTTATCAACCTTTTAAATGTTTTTTCAGAATCTTCGAATTTTTTTTCCCTGAATTCTGCAGTAGGTACATTTTGGAGGTCTTCTTCAGCTATAGGTTACATGTTTGAACTACCTTAAAAATTATTTTTTTAAAATCATTCATTGTCACTCATACATTTGTGGTTTGATTGAGCTGATCTAGACTCAAATTGATTGGGACCACTGGGGGAATCTGCTCATGTATACTTTGTCCTATTTCTGACCAATTTGGTAGTTAAGAGGTATTTCTCTATTGATGATGGCAAATATGCAATTGTTTAAGCTGAAGCATGAAAGTCCTCATATTTTCAGGGTCACAGTTTATATGCTATCAAGTTTACCACATGCTAATGGCCAGATCAAGGGATGAAGTATTATGCTTTGATCCATCTCAGTGTCAAAGGATTGGGAAATATATTCTGTCTTTGTGGAAAAAAAATTCTAAATTTCTAGGGCAAATGGTATGTATTGAAGAGGTAAAAAATTGGGGTCAATAATGCCATCTCCCAAGGGTCTGCCCTTTCATAAGTTTTGTATGTGTGTATATAAACCTTACTCTTTTTATTTTTATATTGATATCTGAGTAAAATATAAAATAACTAGATTCAATGATTATCAATAAATACATTGTATTCATTTGACTTGGCTACAGTTTTTCTGTCCATTTCTGTGCTGATGAATTCTACTTATTGTTTCATCTGTTGGAGGATTATGAATTGTTGGGAGCAATTCCCTGACTTATGACCAGTGTCTAGCAAGTAATATGACAATGTAGAACTGAATTTCAAACTTTGCCACCTTTCCACTATCTGGTTGTTTCCATTTTCAGGATAAATGGATTTCATGGGATATGACAATACCAGAATCCTCTGCTCCTAGGACTTCCTATTTCCATCTTGCTTAGCTATGTTTAGGATGAGCATCTTCCAAAATGTAATGTACCTCCACTATCTCTGTGTGTTTCCTGCCATCACCTTAATCCTAGCTCTGGTTTTCTATGACTTGGACTTTTAAAGCAAATAAAAGTAAAGATATTCTCCTTGGAGAGAAAGTACCCAAACATTTTTCTTAAAACTAGGAGTCACAAGGAAAGTGACAGATATTCAGGTATTTTGTATTTTTAATCCAAAGTAAGCTTAAGTGGTACAGGGTGAGAAGTTTTTGCACATGTTATATGATAGGTAGTTTCACTAGTTGCACAGCGTGGGTTCAAAGCTATCCTGTACTTCATAGAATTTATAATCAAAGTCTAACATTTGACCAAATTTTCAGTTGTAGCTGAAGCTGTAATTATGAATTATTATCTTTTAAGCATATTCATAGAAAAAATATATATGTAATTTAAGATTTCTTGTATCAGAAGCACTTATTCAAATACCATTTTAGAACAGTAGTCCAAATCTATAAAGGTGTGAAGTAGTAAGAGGTTAAAAGTATTTTAATTACTGGAATAATGCATTCAATGATACCTGAGCACTCTAATTATTAAAGATATGGAAAAAGCTCTTTATGTCCTAAATATCTCCTATAATAGTTTATAGTGATACTCTGTAAAAATTGTATTAAAGCTTAAATTACAAAGGATAAAGTTAAAATGTGATCACACTTGCCATCAAGTGTATCTTAGACTAGTACATGGTCTGAAGGAAAAGAGTAGCTATCATCTCAGGATCATGGACATTGTAACAGTTTTCTATACTAACTGCTAAAGTTGGGTTATGTCCATTTAGTAACCATATATAATTATTAAGGCATTTCTGCATGTAGGAATAAGTGAAGATTATAAGGTTTCTTTTGCTCTTTATCATGTAGCTAGAATATGAATTGGATTGTCACAGAAGCTGCTTTAGTTTAGTGTAATTCAACAAATATTTGGTAACACAGGAAATCAAAAGTATAGCACATCATCTACTCACAGGTTTCTTCCATTTCTGCAGTGATAAGTAACTACACCCAACAGAACTACCTCTCCTCAATATAGCACATCTAGGTATGACTGTACAATTCACCATACCTAGGCACTACCATGGTTCCAGAAATTTAAATTTCTGTTATGACAGACATTGAGGAGGGATCACTGTTTTAGTCAGATTTACTTTTTGTTTTTTTGGTCTTCTTTACTGTGATCAAATCATCTGACAAGAACTTAAAGGTTTAAAAGTTTATTTTGATTCACAGTTTCAGTGGTTAAGTCCAGAGTTGACTGACTCCATAGTTCTAGGCCCAAGGTAAAGCAGAATATCATAGTGGAAGAGCAAGAAGGGACGAAGCTTAGGACATGGAAATCAGGAAGCAAAGAGAGATACCTATACTCACCAAGGACAAACAATGAAATATAAACACAAAAGCATGCCCCCAATGACTTACTTCCCCCACACAGATCCTACTTGCCTATAGTTACCTCCCTGATAATCCATATCAGTGGAATAATCTACTGATTAGGTTGCACCTCTCATAATTAAATTTTACCTCTGAAAATTCTTGCCTTGTCTCACGCATGAGCTTCTGGGGGACGCTTCATATTAAAACCATAACAATCACCATGATGAACTCAAGGCAGAATGTTGAAGGACAGGTTAAGATGATGATAAAACTGGGTTACACTGGCCAAAGGGGGGAAAAAGAATATTGAGAGAATTCAAAGGTGATTTAACATAAGGAAATAAATCAGTGTAATGCACTTTATTAATACAGCAAATGGAAATTACATGATCAACTTAATTGACACAGCAAAGGCACTTGACAAGATCCAAAATCTTTTCATACTAAAAACTTTTATAAAACTAGAAATAGGAGTAAAATTTTCAACACGAAGAACAACAATTATAAAGACCCCAGGCTGACAATATATTCAATGGTAATTAAAAATTTCCTCTTAGATTAGAAACAAGACAAGAATGACCACTTTCACTACTACTATTTAAAAGCATGCTAGAAATCAGACCAGAAAGTAGTGATAAAACACATCTGAGTCAGAAAGGAAGAAAAAAAATGATCTCAGTTTTCAGACAATATAATCTTTAGTATATTAAAAGTTATGAAGAATCAACAAGAAAGATAGTGGAGATTTTAAAAAAAGCCATTTTAGCAAATTTTCAGACTACATAATAAGCCCATAAACTCCTCTGTGTATGCATATACCTACAATGAATAACTAAAATTGATATTTAAGAAATTAACATTGTCCGGGTGCCATGGCACATGCCTGTAATCCCAATAGCTTGGGAGGCTGAGGCAGGAGGATTGTGAGTTTAAAGCCAGCTTCAGCAAAAGAGAGGCATTAAGCAACTCAGTGAGACCCTGCCTCTAAATAAAATAATAAAATACAAAATAGGGCTGGGGTTGTGGCTCAGTGGTCTAATGCCCTGAGTTCAATCCCCAGTACCACCCTCCAAAAAGAAATCAATTAAAAAAGAGTAAGATTTATAGAAATAAATGTGCTTTGGGGATGAAAGATATGTACAAAGTATTAGTGGAAACAACAAAATATTAATGTAAAATATTAAAGAAGACATAAATAAACAAAAGAATCCTTTGTTTACGGATTGCAAGGAAGTATTGGTAAGACATCAATACCACTCAAATTTATCAACAGATTATATACAATTCTTGTGAACCTTCTATTAGTCTTTATTACAGAAATGGAAAAGCTGATTCTCAAAATCACATGGAATTACAAGGGCAGATGAGTAGTCAAAACAATCTTGATTGAGCAGAAGGAAGTTGGAGGGGTCACACTTCCCAGTTCCAAAACTTATTAGGGAGTTGTACTAATCAAAACAGTGTGGAACTTCTGTAAGTGTAGACAGATAGATCAGTGGGATAGGGTTTAGGGACCAGAAATGAAACTCTACATTTATAGCCAACTGATTTTGACAATGATCCCAAGTCCATAAATAGGGGAAGAGCAGTCCCTTAAACAGATAGTGCTGAAACAGCTGGATGTCCACAAAGTATAAAAAAAAAAAAAAAGAATTTAGATTTCTACCTCACACCTAATAGGAAACCCAATATCACCATTTAGAGAATGGATCAATGACCAAAACATAAGAGTTAATGCTATTAGAATCTTATAAGAAAACACAAAATAAATCTTCACAATCTTGTATTTAAAAATGGACTCTTAAATATGATATCAAGGCATAAGCAACAGCCAGCCAGGCATGGTGGTGCACACCTATAATCCCGGTAGCTTTGGAAGCTGAGGTAGGAGGATCAAAACTTTAAAGCCAGCCTTAGCAACTTAACAAGACCCTGTCTCAAAATAAAAAAAAATAAAATAAAATAAAATAAATGGACTGGTGATTTGGCTCAGTAATTAAGCATCCTTAAGTATCCCTGGGTTCAATCCCAGGTACAAAAAAATAAAAAAAAAAAATAAAGAATGAAAGGAAAAAGAAAAAGAAAAGCATAAGAAACAAAAGCAAAATAAATGAATTAGAATTTGTCAAATTAAAATAACACAACTTTTGTTCATCAAAGTGCATTATCAAGAATAAATGAGAAAACAGTTGCAAATTCTATATCTAAAAATTTTTAATATGTAGAATATATAAAGAACTCCTATTACTCAGGAACAAAAAGTCAAACAACCAAATTTTAAAAATGGAAAAATTAGGGCTCAATAAATAGCTCAGTTTTTATAGTGCTTGCCTTGCATGCACAAGGCCCTGGGGTCAATCCCTAGCACCACAAAAAACAAACAAACAAAAAATGGACAAATTACTTAATAGATAGTTCTCAAAAGTAGATTTACAAGTGGATAGTATGCACATGAAAAGATTTTCAGGATCATCAATCTTTAGGGAAATACAAGTAAAAACCACATATGACTTACACCCACTAGAATGACCATGATAATAATAACAATTAACTGGAAAATAACAAATGTTGGCAAAGATAAGAAATTATTAGAACCCCGGGCTTGGTGGTGGTATATAACATAGTACATCTGCTGTACAGAAGAGTTTTATGTTTCCTCAAAAAGTTAAACATTAAATTCCCAAACATAAAATGATAAATATTGTGGTTCAGCTTATATGGAATACTTAGATTGGGCAAACTCATAATTGCAAAAAAGAAAAAAAAAACAGTTGAGGAGACCAGGGTATGAAAATAAGGGAGAGTGAAGAGTTTTGCTTAATGAATACAAAGTTTTTGTTTGGAAGGATGAAAAATTTTGGAAATAGTTTTACAAGGTAAACAACATTGTTAAAAATGATTAATGGTATTCTTCATAATAGGTAAAATTAAAATTTGTATGTATTTTTTATTCAAGTTTTAAATATTTGTTAAATTTGATTATATAGAATTTTCCACTTATAGCCAGGGTATTCCTTGATAACAAGAATCTAATAAAGGATTTGTTTCACAAAAGATTTGAATTTGATAAATATAAATTAATGATGATTAAGTTATTCTCCATTTCTAGATCACGTAGTTCTAAAAAATCATAGAACTCTATGGATTCCTAATATCTACCATTATAAAGAGGATATGACATCATGTTTTGTAAATTTGCCCCACCAAACCTATTTGAAAACTAAATTTTATTACAATAATTTGCAATATTATGTATGCAGTTGCTCCTTGACTGATATTTAGGTTTTTGTCTTGCTAAATCCATTGTAAGTTTATAATGGCATAAATTGAAATGCATTCACTAAACCTGGCATACATCATAGCCTAGAGCACAGGGTACTGTGTGTGTTGGTTGTTTGTCCCTCTAATCATGAAACTGACTGTAAGCTACACTTGCTGCCCCAGTCCCTAAGTGCAGCACACAAGAATGTCATGCCACATATCTCTATCCTGAAAATTTTCAAAATTAGAAGTATAGTTTCTACTGTATGCTTATTGCTTGCAACTAACATAAAGTCAAAGAATTATTAAGATGAACGATTATAAGTTGAGCAACATCTGTACATATATCCTAGAACTGAACAGTGGATGAACTGACATATAATATTCTTAATCTATCACATTAACCATATATATGACCCTATGCTGATACATTTTGTATGCTTTTCTAAAAGAAAATCATGTTTGTTTTATTTGATCCCAATCAATTTCATTTATATGCTATGAATTATACCCATCCCAAAGAGGAGTGACCTAAAATCACTGATTAATTCTTCTAGTGAACTAATAGCAGAGGCAGGACAAGATCTCACATAAATAATATTAAGAAAGTTGCTAATAAATTCAAACTCCAGAATTCCATACTTCAATGGAGGCAGTGGAGTGTTTATGATAAGAAAGTTGCTGTGAGAGTGGAGGTGGCACTGTGTATGAGTACCCTCTCCCATGAGGAACTCTCCTATGACTGACATGTGCAGCCATCAGGAAAGAGAACCATCATGGGGCAGCCCTGGCACTCAGCACGTATGGAACATATACACAGCATGCTTCTCACCGCAGTTAGCATCAGCTATGTTGAAAAATGAGCTGTTAATCGGTGTTACCCGGAGCAGTCTAATTCTCCTGTTTGAGATCTGTGGCTTTTCCAGGAACAGGGAATGAAAAGGAGGGCTAGTGAGAATGTCACCACCATTGGGGAGATCAGAGGAAGCCTGTGTAAAATCATCTCCAGTTTTGGGGTGTAGGATCAGGCACACTGTGAAACCAAATAAAACTAGGTAAGAACTTAAATTCCAGATGGAGTTTTAGGAAACACACTTTATCCCACACACTATCCTCTAAGGAAAGGGGGAAAGATTGTAATTAAATCACAACACAAAGAACTCAACTGTCTGCTTTTAAATCCAAAATCCAGTCTTCTGAGTCCTCAACTACATAGCTGGCTGAATTCCATGTTGCCAGACATAAGAGACAATGGGGGAGTCTACATCTTTCCAAACCACTGGTATTTAAATCCTCCTTTTCTTGTTTTTATTCTCTAAATTTTCTCTTACAACTGTACCATCCGGTTGGGCATCTTCCTTCTGTATATTTTCTTTCTTTCTTTCTTTCTTTCTTTCTTTCTTTCTTTCTTTCTTCCTTCCTTCCTTCCTTCCTTCCTTCCTTCCTTTCTTTCTTTCTTTCTTTCTTTCTTTCTTTCTGTACCTCTGTATCACTCTGCACATTCTTACATTCTTAAAATAAGAAGACTTTGTTTCATTAGAAAACTATGTGTGTCTCTCTTCAATTACAAGGTATGCAAACATACAGTGCATGGGTCCTACTTTATAGCTGTCACTATGGTTGACCACATGATACTTGCTGGTGGCTTTTGTTCACCAGAGCACAGCATTATGGTTGCACAGGTTCTTGAGGACTTACACTGGGATTATTCATGATTGAATTTGACTCTCTCCATACATAGTCAGGATCATTCAGAATAAATGAAAGCACCAGGTGAAGTGATGCACACCTATAATCCCAGTAGCCCAGGAAGCAGCCCAAGAAGATTGCAAGTTCAAAGCCAGACTCAGCAACTTAGTGAGGCCCTTTTTAAAAAAAAAAATGAGGTGAGGAACTGAGGTTGTAGCTCAGTAGTAGAGTGCCTGCCTCACATGTGTAAGGCCCTGGTTTCGATCCTCGGTACCACATAAAAATAAAATAAAGATATAAAAAAACAAGAATAGGTGAGGCTGGGGATGTGTTCCAGTGGTTGAGTGCCTCTGGGTTCAGTTTCTGGTACAAAAAAGAGAAAGAGAAAGAGTGAGAGAGGGAGAGAGAAAGAATAAATGAAAAGAAAAACACATTTAGTGTCTATATCATATCTTATTTTGAAATGGGTTCTAACCTGATGCATGTTGCCCTCTAATTCTTTGTCAAATGTCTTTGGACCCCATGTTACATTCACTTGCTTCTCTCTCTGAAGTGTTTGCCTGCTATAAAGTAGTTATTCCAATACTTGAAGTGATGTGCAGTATTATATATTCCTGGAACTATATGAAGGAAGTGTGACTTGAAGATGAGGGAGGGAGATGATGCATTTATAACTTTGAAATGTTACTCTGACATGATTGCCCTTGAATAAGAAGCAGAAAGAATACAGTCAAGGACAGCCCACCTGAAACAAGAGACCATTTCTTTAGTCAGTCGACTTCAGCACAATACAACAACATAAGTTTTAGCGAAGAGCTGTCTCTCTCTGGGTCTTGACTTGAGCATATGTAAAATAAAAGTACTTAGATCTGATAAGAGGTCTTTATTCTGTGCTTTGTGGGGAGCCAGAATTCCTCTGGGATCCTCAGGATGTCAGACAGAGTGAAGGGAGGGTGCATGGCATGCAGGTACCCAGCTAAAAAGATCAAGTTGAACTGCAATGTCGCCCAGATCAAGTTTTATATATTTGCAGTCCCCAATAGAATTCCCTTTAAGAAGGACTGCTTTATAATGGAAATTTGTAAACAACAAGCCAAAATAGTGTATGGAAACTTGCCAGCCATATAAATTAGAATAAACATTGTACATAAAAATATTAATTTATTCATTATTTTCAAAAGATGCATCCTGGTAGTTCTTTTGTTTGCAGCATTCCAGAGAATAACCCTGTGGATAACTCACTGCTTTTCTTACCCTCACTCTCTGGCCTATGTTTTGGTTTATTATGAAGGAGAAAGATAAACCAATTCCAATCCATCTATCCCAATCCTATTCACAGCCAAGCAATAACAATTATCTCCGTCTTTACATTTTCTCCCATCTCTTGCTATTTCTTGTACAGTAATGAATTGTAACAGCTACTTCTTGCTGACTTCTCTCCCATATAATTAATGTCCTAAGATATTCTATTTACTGGTGAAGCAGTTTGAATCAAGAAGTGATTACTTTTAGAGTAAACAGAGCTGCTAAACCCTCTCCACAAACAAAGCTGACAGCAGTTTTATTTTTTAAATAATCAAATTGAAATCCCCAAAAGCTTCAAGTTTGGAACTTCTTATTTATTATGTGTATGTAGGTATTTTGTGTGTGTGAAAAGTATATTAATATTTAAAACAGAAGGTAGAAAAGTACATTGATCGATGGAAAGGAATGGCTTAAAGAAAGAGATAATGATGTCACCTGCCCAGGCCTTCTTGTTAGGCCTAACCATAAGGCCTCATATCAAGAAAATAATAGAGAAGAGAAACTGTTTATTTAAGAGCATAGATTTAATCCTCAAAATATCAAAATTAGATATTGAACTTTCTGAGTTAGGGACAAAGATGTTGTCTGGAATCAAAACTCCAATAATCACTGGATGGGTAGAAAGAAAAAGGAAATACTGTTGCCAAAAATGTTTTAGTTTAGAGTTTAAACTACAAATCAAGAGGATTCCTGGTTTCTCCATATGTGAAAGGAATATTAGCAACAGTGCTGGCCATAGTTCTCAGTTGATTAATACACATTAATTAGGTGACTGGCTGATTGGCCTGATAAACTTCTGTTTTAATCTGTTTAGACTGCTAAAATAAAATACTTTAGGTAAGTAATAAACACAGAGTTTATTTATTTCTTAGAGTTCTAGAGGATGAGAAATCTGAGGTCAAGATGCCAGCATCTTGGGTGCTGGGTGACTTTCTTCATATAGGTGTCCTCACATTGAAAGAGGGGAAAACCCATTGCATTCTTTCTTTTTAATTATTATAATTATTATAATTTTATTCATGAGGATAGAGCCTTCATGACCTAGTAACCTCTCCAAAGGCTCCATATCTTAATACTATCTATTTTGGAGGGGAGTTCCAGGGATTGACTCAGGGGCACTCAACCACTGAGCCACATCCCCAGCCCTATTTTGTATTTTACTTAGAGGCAAAGTCTCATTGAGTTGCTTGGTGCCTCCCTATTGCTGAGGATGGCTTTAATCTCAGGATCCACCTGCCTCAGCCTCCCGAGCCACTGGGATTATGGGTATGTGTCACTGCACCCAGCTAATACAACCTTTATGTGATTAAGTTTTAACATATGGAATTTGATAGGACTCCAGTGCTCATAATGCTTTTAGTCAGGGTTATTTTTTTTTTTCCTTCGGTAACTAAGAATCTGACCAGAACAACCGTAGAAGGGGAAAAATTTATTTGAGGGCTCACGGTTTCAGAGGTCTTAGTCCATAGAAAGCGGGCTACATTTCTCATGGCTCAAGATGAGACTGAACACCATGGCGAAGCATGTAGCTAATCACATCCTAGTGATCAAGAAGCAGAGAGAGAGAGAATCCACTCACCCAAAAGGCACATCTCCAATGACCCACCACCTCCAGCCACACCCTACCTACCTTTGGTTATCGCTCAGTTAATCCCTATCAGGGGAGTGATTCACTGATTGGGATAAGGCTCTCATAACCCAATCATTTCTTCTCTGAACCTTCTTGCATTGTTTCACAGGTGAGCATCTGGGGGACACTTCACATCCAAACCATAACACAGATTATAGCAGCTTCACATCTTAAAGTACAGCCATCACTTCTATAAGCATGATAGCACCACAAGCCCATCTGCCCATCTCAGTCTGCACCCTCCAGCTTCAGGATTCCTTCCATCCCACTCAGGGAATCCTCTTGCAATGTTCCATTCCTGTGCCTCCAGTCTGTCCTTCAGATTCCTTGATTTGGTTCCTGATTTTCTTAGAGATTTCTTAATATTTTCAGAATAATTCTCCAAACTCAACATTTCAAACTAATTTTGAAGTTCTTCCTCTTTTTCCTCTTCCTTATCCAATAGTTAATTTGTATTTGCTATTTTATATATAATTTCCATTTTCAATCTTGTCAATGATCATCTTTTTATTGCCTCAAACATGGACATAGAAATAACCCTCTCTGTGGCCTCCAATCAGTATGCATGGCCTACTTCATTTCCTGAAAGTCTTCGCTCCTAGGTTAAACTAAAATCTCTAATCAAGCTTCAGAACTAGTGACATTGAGAAAAAAGATAGATCATTGAGGGTATAACAGTTAGGAATGATAACCCTGAGAATACGGACCTTACAGTGTGACCAGAGAGGACACAGATAATCAGAGCATAGGATGAAAAATTATTGCAAAAAAAGGGAGATCATCAGGAAAGCCATGGATGAGGGACTTTGATAGCATACACTGCATATTTTCCAAGTCTCCTGGCTGCCCAGACTTTAGGCAAATTCAACTCATTTACAACTCGCTGACAGACATGATCTTTTGCAAGGACAGAGAAATGGTTTGACAGCCTGGCTTTTTGAATGCCATCAGTGCCTTCATATATGACCTTGTCATATTTGCATATTGTCACAGAGAATCTGAACTTATTTTCTAAACTATATCCTTTGCACAGTTATGTTGGGCTACTCATGTTCCTTAAAACAAAAGTCTGCCCTTTTGATCATGCTGTTTCTTCACCTAGAACTATCTTTGTTCCAAATTCTAGTATCTACCTTTATGCAGTTTTTGCTCAAGCTGAAATCTCCTTTTACCCAGATTTCATTCATGTTCATGGTATTGTCAGCACTGATCAGACACTGTTTATGAGCTGTTAAACTTTGATGTTGTTTTATACTCTGTGTGTGTGTGTGTGTGTGTGTGTATAAGTGTGTATTAAATTATCAGACACCTTGGTTCACTGGCCCATTTGTAATTCCTGAAATAAACAATTGACTCCAACATTATATATGTTGTGGGTTGCCGAAAATTAAAAGCAAAATTCCCAGAAGTGGTCCTTGTACTTAAAGCTAAGCTAGTGAATCCATCAGGAATGGAATATAGTTGCATGTAGGAGACTATATGTTGGTGACAAAGAATTTCAGTAGTTCAACTGACCAGGTTAGTCATTTTGAATTGAGTGGTCATCAATACATATTTTCTTACTAGATTTAAATTAATTTGTATATTAATATACTAGCCTAACTAGAGAAGTAGTTATTTTTTTTTAATCAATGTTCTGGTACTAAAATAAAATTACTCTTGGACAAATTGCTCTACAGATCCATTTTTGTACAAAATTAGGAGCAGACTTTGTTTACTGGTCTCTATTCGTATGCAGTTTTTTTCTAGGAATCTGACAAATATAAATGAAAATTGTAAAAAGAGCCATGAGGTAGTATTTGGGCTGCATCCATAAGTGGGAAAAGCCATTCATCCATAATGGTTTCACTAGGTATTGATATCATAAGCAGAGATGAAGAGAGCTAAAGGCTGTAAATATTTTGTGACTGTAAGAAATGTTATCTTAGGTTCTTCATCCTTAGATTTTTAGGAATAAATTATTTCTCTGGTTATGAAATTTTCCTTCCTTGGGCAGAGATGGTACATAATCACCATTGTGAGTATCTAGAAGACAAGAGATAAGCTTGGATGTGAATAAATGTGTCTGTGTAGAAAACTTTGGATCAGGCCAGTTGGATTAATAAAATTAAGCTATATAAGAGATTTTCTTTTACTTTTCTTTACCTCTAATTCTAGTGACTAATATGGTATTTTATCCATAGATATAAAAATAACTACTTTTTACCATCATAGCCTGATTTCTTTTGCTAAAGTTATTCTTAATCATCACACCCATCCTTGACAAGGAAAAGTGTTCAGGAGTTAGACATGTGATTAGCGATGTGCTCACTAAACCATCGTGGCTCTAATAGCTTTCATCATGTGACCACAATTAGGGAGTACTGTACTCAACTAGAAAAAGAAATATGAGTTGCGGTCCTCACACTGCCGCTTTGCAGTTTTATGATCTTCATTAAGTTATTGAATTTTTTTGAACCTGCTTCTTTTAACTGTGTTTGAGAGGCTACATCCAAGTAAATTTTTTCTTATTTCTTCCACATCAGCAATTTTATTAATGCATGAAAAAAGCATAAGTGTGATTTCAGAAGCTTGATCTCTGGTCTAGAAGACATAGGGACAATTTTGTGTCACATTATACTATTTTTTCCCCATAAACATCCTGTATATGATTCATTGCCTAATATAATTAACACCTTTGAAATTTTACTACAATGGTCTTCATACCAAGGTTAATTAATGGATTTTCGGAATATATTTCTAATCTATGTTTACACCTTCTAAGAGTCTTCAATTTAAATCTTGTGATTTAGCCAATATGCTTTACTAATCAATCTCAAGTTAAATTCCTATAGTCTTTCACTATACTCAAGCAATGACAAGTTCTGACCTGTTACCGTGGAATATTCATTACACTTACCAAATCTAATAGTAACAATAAGAACAGCTAACTGGTTATTAAATCATAATAGTGATTAAATAAATAACATTATTTTGAAATTTTGAATCAATTATTTTATTTTAATGAACTGTATACTTTCTTGTCAAGTACTATTCTAAGCCATTTATAAATATTAATCCCTCATTTCATTTCTCAAAGCCCTAAATATATGGTGCCATAGCTTCTTGAGAAAAATTGCCTTTCATGATGATGGACGGATACCTTGGATGTGTTGTTTGATAAATTCCATAGCACTATTACTCATTAGCATTTACACTATGATTAGGTAAGTAGAGCCATAAAACTATAGAATATGCCCTTTATCTGCTTTTCCTTTGTGTATCCCTTTTGTTTGCCATATGAATACCATGTGCATCTTCACATAGAGGAGAGCTTTACTCAAATCTTGGAAGAACAAGACGTCATTCTAACAAACTTCGTTGAGTATAATATGTGAAGCATAAATAGCCCCCAAATATTTTTCTTACTTACAGTATATGAAATTCTGCTATTAGGATTTTATTTATTAAATAAATACCAACTCAACTAAGATATAATTTAAATACTGCTGAATGGCATCTAAAATTAAGATTAGCTCTGCCTATGGGCAAAACATTGTGCTGATCTTTGAGTACATAACAGAATTACTAACACATTCTATAAACTTAAAATCTACTGTTTCCTTATACTTATATAACTATGAAAATTAAAAGCAGTATAAAGGAAAGTGCTTTAGTAAAGAAGAGATGTGATGCATTCTGTGATCATTGAGAAGTAACAGAAAACTTTATAAAACGGTGCTATAATTTGAACTAAATTTGGAAGTGTTAATGTATAGGAGGGAGTAAGGGAGGGTGTCAGTTTTGAAGAAAAACATCATCAAGTACATGAAGTAACTTATTATTTCAAAGAATATTAAGTAACCTAAGGTTTAGTCAGTAGAAAAGTTGAAAGGGCCTTTTTGAATACAGCATTGGAGAGCTTAACTTGGACCATTTGTTTAGGACTCTTGGCCTTATCACAAGAGCCCTAGGATACTGTTGTACATTTGGATTAGAAATTGAATCAGAAATTATCCTTGTATTAGCAGCTGCAGAGATAAAGGAAAGAATATACTTCAGGTTTGGGCCGGGGTTGTAGGTCACTGGTAGAGTACTTGCCTCGCATGTGTGAGGCACTGGATTCGATCCTCAGTACCACATAAAAATATATATAAATAAATAAATTAAAGATATTGTGTCCATCTACAGCTAAAAATAATATTTAAAAAAGAAAATACTTAAGGTTAGTGTCTCAAGCTGTTTTAGTCAACTTTTTCACTGCTGTGACCAAAAGACCTGACAAGAACAATTAGAGGAGGAAAAGTTTATTTGAAGGATCACAGTTTCAGAGATCTCAGTGCCTAGATAGCTAGCTCCATTCCTTGGGCCTCCAGATGAGGCAGAACATCATGGTGGAAGGATGTGAAGGGGGTAAACAGATCAAGGCATGGCCACTAAGAAGCAGAGACAAAGAAAGAGACGGCTCAGTTCAACAAGGAAATAATACATACCAGAAAGGCGCACCCCAGAAACTCACGTTTTCTAGCCACACCCTACATGCCTGCAGTTACCATCCAGTCAATCCCTAGCAGGAGATCAATGCAATGATTAGGCTATTGTAACCCAGTCATTTCATTTCTAAACAACGATGCATTATCTCAAACACAAACTTTGGGGAACTTTACATCTAAACCATAACAAAAACCTTGCTCACCAATTCCCCATCATGTAAGATTTAGCTCATTGTATGACCAACTGACAGCAAGTCCTTTGAGTGGAATGGGATATGATTTTGGAAGGGAAGACACTGCCTACATTGATCATGTCAGGGATCTTAGGATGGGGCTTCAGAAGAGGCCCAGGGGCCCAGAAAAGAAACATCTGGGGAAAAAAAAGAAAAAAAGAAAACAATGACACAGGCAAGAAAGGACAATATAGCTCTACTTATAACTGGCCACTTTGCTTGATTTCAGTGGTATAACTGCAAGCTAACGAAACATTTTCAAAAGTCTAGGGTGAATTTGTAGTGCTCCCTCAAATGTGGTACTCACTTAGTTATATCAAGAACAAAAATGAAACCAGAATAATAAATTCAAATGAAAATTGCCATTTCATGAATCAGTTCAGTTATTATTTTTGACTCATTGTGCTGGTGACTGAGATATAAAGGACTTAAGAATGTGGAGCCATTCATTTCATGAGAGACAATGTTCTAGGTTGACATCTCCAGATTGAATTCAAAGCAGAGCATTAACTGATTTAAGGCAAAGGTGGATGCCAAACCGTTGGCAGACTCTGAGCAATGTAGAGCCCTAATTTGGCCTGATGAAGTCTGATTGGTAAAGGACCTAAAAGAATTTAATGTGTTGATACAAAAAGGAGCCTATCAAGAATGTATACTAACTTTTGAGGTAAACAGACTTGTATCATTATTGATAAATGCAAAACCTATATATCCATCATCCTATCTCAAAGACCTTCATGTATGAATCATGTATGTTATAGACTGTGTACTTTATGTACTAGCAAGAGGAAGAAACAAACAAGTAGAAAATGCCCTCATAGTTGCAAACTGACCACACTTTCTCTTAATTATGGCCACAGTTGAGTGAAACTGTTGACACTGCCACAGAGTATTTTTTTCTTACTATTAAACGTTTTGTTTCCTCTTCTTTAGCAGAGCAATCCATGATCCTTTTAGAAAAATTGAGAAGTACAGAATGACAGTAATCAGCAGAAACAAAGTCACATGTAATCATAACAATCAGGAAAAAGTAAATTTAGAAAAGTTTCCACAGATATATTTGAACATATTAGTTTCACTGAAGCCATCTTCAATTAGAATTTAATGTAATTGATAAATATTTTAATACATACTTTATGTGCCCCGCATTGTGCACAACTATGACTCTGACATATTCCCTGCATTCTAGAATGCTTCTGCCTGGGTAGAGAAAAATATATATAAAAAGCAAATTATGAAACAATATTGTAAGTGCTATACTACAGGTATGGTATATTTCTTGCTAAGACACTGTGCATGTTCTTGAGCTCTGGAGTGTATATATGTTGTATGAAGGGTATGATACTTCCTCAAAAATGAACAGATTTAAAGATTAATAGCAATTTATGTCTCAATTGTATTCTTAAAACTGAATCCTGGGCTGGATATGTAACAGTGGTATAGCACTTGCCTAGCATATACATGGTCCTGTGTTCAATCCCTAGTATTGAAAAGATGGTGAATCCTGTGTTTGTTAATATTAATTTTTTAGTTTTAGGTGGACACAATATCTTTATTTTATTTTCATGTGGTGCTGAGGATCGAACCCAGTGCCTCACATATGCTAGGTTAGCACTCTACCACCTGAGCCATAACCCCAGCCCGTGAATCCTTTTTTTGACTCAGAATTAAGATTATTTAGGTGATTCTTTATACTGAATATCAGTATTCTTTATACTGATATTCAGATTCTTTATACTGAATTCCTTAATTTTTCCAAAAGTAGCATTCATCCTTGACATGTCAGAATATTCAGAGAATGTTCTGCCATCTGCCAGTAGTGCTTTAAAGAAAGGGATCATTTTCCTCCATATAACCAAGTATTGAAGAATCTTTTGAAAGGGATTATTTTTCTCCATATTGCCAAATATTGAAGAATCTTTTGAAGCTTGTTTGTAATATTCTGGATTCATTTAGGAACTGGTTCCGAAAGAAACTTTAAGGGGAGTTCAGCAAAGAACCTGAGAATTCTAAAGGATGTAGAAACAAGGATTTCTTAAGATGAATGGTACTTTCAGGAGAAGAGCTGGAGCTAAAGAGAGACTAAAGACTTAGCAATAGTAAAAGGAAAAGACTAGTAAACAGGTAAGAGGGAACAGGTAGGAGTTTTGTTTTAGTAATAGGGAAGAAGGACAGGAGTATTCACTTTCATCAGGATTCCTTCTGCCTCCTCGATCAACCAACCAGTAATAATTCCACATCACCTACTGTCAGCTGGAGAAGATCTGATTAGAGATTGGATTGGCCTAATGAAGACCCTTTCCATCTCCAGCCTCAGCAGTTCTGCAGGCACATTGATTTCTTTATAGGCATGTCAAGTAAAGAGATATCCTCTGCATAGGGAAGAGGCAGGCTCACCCTGAAGGACTTGCATCTGAGGTTAGGGAGCAAGTCTTGCTTTGCAGGGCAAGATTAATAGATTAGGGCAAAGTGCTAAACAGTCAGCCAAATTCACAGCCAAGATGCTCAGGTGGAGAAAAGTGGAATCAAAGGCCAAGGAACTCACACTTAGCCATTTTAAGGTTAAGAGATGTTTCAGGGCAAGACAATCTAAATGCAATCTGGAGACAGAGGTCCAGGGATTGAACTATGGCCTGTGTGACAGCTACAGAACCTTTCAGCACAACTCTTGCTTGTAAAACAGTGAACTATGCCAATGTACAAATAAACTCAAGGGAATCTTAAGCATCAAGAACTCATTGAGGTTATATGTACCTTTGTAGCAGAGGTAACATCTTTGGATAAACATGGGTAAACTAATCAAGGAGGCAGAATTTGTTGAAACAAAGAAGCACCTCATAGTCATGTATTGGAATAGTCATGTATTGGCAAGCAAGTGAAGATATTCATAATGATAAACTGAATTTTCCTAACAACATGAAAAATCACTTCCATAGAGTGAATTCATTATAAATTCCTCATCATAGTTCCCATGATTTCTTCTATGACTACATGATGTCCTGACAATTCCTCCACATTGTCTAACCAACACTTTTTGGAAACTATATCTTAAGATACCATTTATTTTAGGTCCAAACTAATTTCTTTCCCTTCAGTGAAGTCTTCTTTAGTTTGAGTAGTCAATAATAGTTCTTCACCTTTAATATGTTTTGTTTGAAGAAGTCACTTGATGATTATTATGTAAGCATATATTTCTTATGAACCCCAATTACATATCACTTAATGGTCAGACCTATGATTCAGGTGAGGGTTCATAAAACCAAGTATATTGAAACTATGTAATCAAAGAGCAATTTACAACTTGTCATGGTGTTTTTGTTTTATGTTATTGAAATAAATCATATTGAAATAAATGTTTATTAAATTTAATTTTAAAGGTTATTTAAGAAATTGCTTTCGGTTTTAACCCCACTTAACTTATTATGGATACAAAAGAGAATTATCTTGACCTATTTCTCATTAACTTATAAATACTGATGTACTTACAATCTCTTGACCAAGATGTCTGTTCAGTGAACATCAGTAAAGGATGAATCAGAAGTAATTCCTTTAAGGATTAACCACAGTTTACCATGATGTAATAAAAAATATGGAGTTTACCACTTGTCCTTTGAGCAGAACTTAGTTTCCTAAACAGTCTCCACTTACTTCTTGACTATATCTAGGTGCACCTAATTTGGCCTTCAGTTCTCTCCTTGCCTTTTTGCCACTTTGACTCCATGTCACTTGTTGTGGGTTCCAGCTTTAATTCTGTTTTCCTCATATACCTGATTCCCAGTGCTGCTTCTGATGTTCCAACCATCTAGCTAGAATTAAGAACCTAAAATTAAGGTAAGTCTGGGAAGACAATGACTAGTACAGTACAGTCTGGGACTGTAAGGTTGCTGGTGAATGGCACATTCTGGGCGCATGTTGTGGCAAATGATAGCAGGATGCTCTCATACCACGCTACTAACAAAATTCTAATTGTGAATTACTAAAAGGATAGAAACTTTAATTGGACAATGGTATTTAAATATGGGACCCTTGAAAGATGATCTATATTATTTCAACTTATTAAGGTGGAGTCCCTGTGATTCATTTTTGGCAGCTTTATAAGAAGAAGAAGAAGAGTGAAGAGAAGAGATTGGCATACACAGGCAAGTTCCTTGTTGCTTGGCCTGTGTTGCTCTGCACTGCCTCAGGATGCTGCCAGAAGAAGACCATCACTGGATGTGCCCCTAAACATGAACCAGAACCATGATCCAAAATAAATGTTTTTTTAACAACTTACTCAGAGCCTTGCTGGAGGGACAGGTAGTATTGGAGCCCACTTCAGCTCGGTGAAATTGTATTATTGGCAATTGAAAATGGAGTAATATATTTAGATTGCTGAAAATCAGCAGCAAACCCCCCTTTCTCCTGCAGTGTCCCCCCAGCACCCTATATTGAAAAGGGCTAATATTTTTCTATTATAAAGGAATCCTTGAAGGAATCCAACCATCACTGTTGATCATCAGTGAAGTGTGAATTAGGAACTTGGTAACTGGAAGATGCTTGTGTAGGATCATAGAATAGGCCTTCATTTCACATGCAATAGGTGTTTCGCTCTGAAACTGTATGTCAGTTGATTTTCATGAATTAAATGCTATTTTAATCACAGTAATGAATATTTCTTCCTTAATTGGAATTAAAATTAAGAGAGAAAGTGAGAAAAAGGAGAGATTCTATTCAATAGCCTCTTTCTTACATCCAAAAACCCACTCCCTCTTGTTCAATTAATAATAAATTAATATGATTAAAAAAGAAGCTTGGGTATATTATCCTTTAAATGATTTCATTTATATAAGATATGTATGTAAAACAAAATATATTGCATCATTTATTAACATGAAATTTATTATGTGGAGAGTATAAATTTTTAATAGAACAGAATTTAAGATTAAGAATATCAAAACTAAAAGCACATAACAATTGTTCAAAATGTAAGTGTCTGCATGAGAACCATGGGAAGCATAAATGCTCAGGGCTAGAAAGTTCTTCTAAAGGAATCAATGTACAAATAATAATAATGTTGGAGATTACATGAAAAAACATTGTTCTTATTCAAACAGTTCTGATATACACACAATGAGAAAGTAAATTTGCTCCACTTTGGCCCATTTATCCATGAGCTTTGACTCTCATATCAGAGGTAATTAATTCAAAATGTTTGTCCTCAACTCTGGAGGCACTTGGAGTATTCCAGCACAACTTGTGTGCTTGGGAGTCAGAATTCTTGCCTTTCTATTATCTAAGGAAAGCTTCAAAAAGGCAACTAATTTTAATTCTGTCAAGTAGGTACAATTGTTAAATTGAGTGGTAATTCTGGGTCTCTCTTACTATTCTTGAATCTGCAACTATTCCCAAGAAATGGAGTCCAATCAGTAGGATTAGTCAATCATAGTCTCCCAAGAGCGATAATAAAAGATTGAGGCAGGCACTGTCCAGAACTAGATGTTGGTGCAATGGGCTCAGCTACCATCAGACCCTCCAGTAAGGCTCTCTCTCTTAACATCATTGCTTCATGGGGGGATGTTGGGTGCAGGGATCCTTGTGAGTAGATCGTATGGACTCTGGCAGCTTACTGAGCAGTAGACTTAGGGGTAGACTGATGAGTTTTGGAACCTCTTGCCAAAACACATGGTGGTAATTAGTGTGGTGAAGGAGTTCCTAACATTTAAAGTGAACCCCAGAATTCATGATAATGTACCAATGCCGTATCTTGTGTGTCATTTCTGAAGGAAATTACAAGAGAAATTTCAGTAGCACTATGACTATGAACTACAGCATAGTTTCTTCTGGACCAAATGAATATAGGCAAAAAAAATGAAATGAATATAGACAAAAACTCAGAGGCTCCAGCTTTTCATGTGAAGCAACTAATATAGGAGTTCCTGTGAAGGAGAAGACTTGATCAAAGTGAAGGGTTGCTAGTGAGAATGGAGGCAGCCCAAGCCGGCTCTCCCATTCTGAGGGAGCCACTACTGACAAAATGGAACAAGATGAAACTGAGCACAACTCCAGACAAACATGCAGGCCATTCTCATTGATCAAAATACTGCAGACCTTCCAGTTAGAGCAACAGATAAGAGATGTTGTCCCACCATTTTGAGATTATTAAAAATTGTTATATTAAAAAAAAAACTATCTTCACAATTCTTCTTACTACATCTAGATTTTGAAGGGGAGGGAATGATGTGTTCCAGACTAAGACTGTGCTCCACTTCCACAGAGGAAACCTGAAATTGGGTGAGGACTACAAGGGCTGACACCAACACAAAGGTCTGCTACAGTTCCCTGAGTCAGGATCCTCATTAACCCTCAGGAAGGTCAAGAGATGGATTTTCAATCAGAGGTTGGAACTCTAAATGGTCAAAACTTTTACTACTTGAAAATGAACAAAAGTTTGAACAAAAAGCTGTGAGTTCTGCCTGAGATGTAAGTAAGTGATGGGGTATCAGACAGAGTATAGTTGAAGTTGGTGACAGGAGAAAAATAACATTTTGCATTTGCTCTCCACTGATTTGAAACTTCTTAATGAACTGGTTACACAGCCTGATTGGGAAGACAAATGAAACAGGAAAAAAAAAAAAAAAAAAGCAAAAGTCCAATCCAGAGTCAGCCATAAAAGATGGGATAGATTAGGTGTGGGTGTGAAGGAAGAACTGGAGGGGCCTGGGCACTGGATTTGCAAAGACAGTGGGATTAGATATTAACCTCTAGTCAACCCCAAGTGATTGCTGACCTTTAAAACTCAATTCAAGGCTTTGGGTGAAGGCTCAACCCCTTTTGAGGATGTCCCTCACCAGAGAGGAAGAAGGATCCCTTGTGCACTCACTCCCAGTGTTCCCTGTTACCCATAGTCACCATCAAGTGAGGCAGTTATGTCAGTTTTAGTAGTTGCAGCAGATACCAACCAAGATACATGTCTTCAATTCAGTACCAAGAAGAACCCTGAGGCATCAAAAGAGGAGACACTTGTTAGAAAGTCTTTCTCCTCAATCCCATGGACATCCCACATCAGCAGCATGAGAGCTGGAATGAAGACCATGCAGTTTTGCAATGAAAGATAAACAAGAATTTCAGTTTTGCTCCAGTAGATTGAGAGGCATTCAGCAGTTCTTCTCACTTATCTTCAACAGTTGTGCCAGCTCCCATATATGGCCATAAAGTTGGTTCCTTCAAGCAGGTATCCCTTCTGGAGATCAGTGATGCTCCTGATAAAGATCCACTGTCTGGACTTAATCCAAATGGCTCCAACTACTGCAGCAACACAGCCCATATCAATGAAATCTCTCTCTCTTCATTTTTATCTTGAATTCCCGACCCCCATTCAATTTAGGCACCATTTAGAGTTGCTAAATACACTTAACATCAAATATCCTGAAAAGTCCAAACCCCTATTTAAAGAGAAACTATTCAGGTGTGAATATCATAAAGCCATTAGAGACAGCAGTTAATGGAAGAGAGTCATACGGAAGTGAAGTGCCTGAAACTATTAAAGTCACTTAAAGCTAGTGTTTGCCATTTCCTTGGAAATAAAAATAAAAACAATACAGAAAAAAAAAGCAGAAATATTTTTCTAGATAATGTTTTCATGTATTTGTAAGACATCCCAGGGTCTGGAGAAAAATTCTGTGCTGTTAACTTAAAAACGCAATTTTCAAGAGCCCATTTCCTCTTACTTAGCATGAGGAACAATAATGTCATCCTCATTTCTGTCACTAGGTTGTTGTGTGGGTCAGGTAGATGAGTATAAGTGAAAGTACAATGTAAACCACAAAGCAGTTTATATATTTTAGCATCTACTATGGGACAAAGGTGAACTTGTTTATAAGATTCTTTTGTTAAATGCTTTAATTGGTTCATGCATGCTTCACATGTAATTTATATAGTAAAGTCCAAAGGAATCAGAGAAGAATATTAGGTTGTTTTAAGACAGTTATTTAAATAAGTCCTTGAAAGTTCCACTTTAACCCAAGAAAATCTTTACAGAGCTGAACAGGCTGCTATTGCTGAAATTCTCCCTGCTCTCTGTTCTTTAAAGGAACTAATATTAATTCAACCTTCAAGGATGAATGACCAAAATCTTTAGGATCTACTTCTTTGTTAGATGGGCATATAAACACAATAATGAGGATGAAAGGGACTACTGGACTTAAGACAAGGCAGAATTTGGGGTATTATTGAGATAAATGGCTGAACAAGATTCTGTTACACCAAGATTAAATCACAACATCCAGCACAATTATCTTTTCAATGTGGGGCATGAAATAAAATTATTCAACTATTATTAAAAAACAAAATGCCATGACAAATACACTTACATGGTGTTTTTCATCCAAGTATTGGTCATATGTTCCTCAGGATCAGTATACCCTATAGTAAAGTGATCATACAGAGCATTGAGATTGAAGGCTCAGATATTCAGCTAGGTGGGTATGGCAACCTTTCCTATCTACTTATATAAAATCAATCTACCTCCTTCAAAGGGTCAGCTCAGTTTTTCCCCTTCCTAGTGCAAATTGTCCTTCTGTCTTTACATTTTGTTCCCTCAGGTCTCTCTACCTCTTCTCCTTTACCACTGTCACTCTTATTTTCTGGACCACTATTTCCAGTTTTGACTATTCTGTGTAATCAATGGCACTGTTTTTTTTTTAAATTTTATAATTATGGTGTCATCATTTATCAAAATCTAGATATTTTTTCTCATGATGGTACATCCATGAGATAAAACCGTGTATTTTATATGTCTCTACTTCATGTATTTTAACTTTGTATTTTGCTGTTTAAATTTACATAATTTATCTGTTTCTGAAAATATCTATGTTAATAAATATGCCTAAAGTTCATTCATTTTCATGATTGAAAATTAAGCTGTTAAAAATATCCTCCAATTTATTTATTGATCATATGGCTGTTGAATATTTTTGTTGCTCTAGGTTTCTAAATTTAATTTTTACTATTATAGACTGTGATGAAATAACTGCACATATCATGCACACATCTCTCTGATTATTGAATGTTCTAGATCCATTCTTCACTAATACTTGAGATTAAATCTTAATTACTGGATTTTAGAGATAATATGCATGTATGTGTGTTTGCATATGTTTGTGCATATATATATAAATGATCTTAGCATTTATTGAGTTAATATTGAACAAAATATTATTTCTCATTATTCTAATTCAGATTCCAATTCAACACACAATTTGCAAATGTTCCCATATTTTACAGTCTTCACAACTAGCATCTGTATTGTAATCATTGGCATTTAATAATCACTCTACCAGTGGGCAGTTATGAAAAGAAATGTGGTGTCTACTAATTCATTTAATAATAACTTACTCAGTTATTATTTCTGATAGCATGATGAAATAATCACAATTCTTCAATGTTTTGGCTAATGTTATGTTTAGCAACAAGGAATGTCACCCCAAAAGCTCACATATTAGGCAATGCAACAATGTTCAGAAGTGAAAAGATTGAATTTCGAGAGTGATAACCTTATCAGTTGATTAATCCATTTGATGGGTAAATAATTTAAATGGGTAGTAACTATAGGTAGGTGGAGTGTGGCTGGAGGAGGTAGCATTAGCATAGCATTGGACAGTGTCTCTGGCCACTACTTCTTTCCCTCTGGGCCTCCTGGCTGCCATCAGCTGAGAAGCTTTACTTCACTCTGCCCTTCTACCATGACATTGTACCACACCTCAGCAAAGGTGTCAGCTAACCATTGACTAAGAACCTTGAAACCATGAGACAAAATAAACCATTTCTTTTCTAAGTTGTTCCTCTTAGGCTTGTTAGTAACCATGATAAAAAGCTAACTAACACAGTCTATATATTATTTATGAATATTTAAGGAAAGAATATGCATTCCCATACTTGTCAGAATATGTTCAATTGACACACTCTGGTAAGGGTGCCAGCATTAAAGTTCAGAGAGTGGATGTCAGTGACTTGGAGGTAACACTCAAGTATTTTTTAAGCAAATGAGGATCAGTAACACTCTGTTTTTTTTTCTTAAATATATATATTTTTAATTGTAGATGGATATAATATCTTTATTTATTTTTATGTGGTGCTTTTGATACAAAGGAAGATTTTGCAAGGAAAAATGTGAACATTGATTCTGTGAATGGAACTATGATTTTGAAGTTTTAGATGTTAGGTGGAAAACATTTTAGTAATAACTTAATCTGTTTATTTTCATTATATATTCACATCAATGTGCAAGAAGGTCTTATGCATTTGTGTGAGTATGTGCATATAATTAAGTAAGCCCAAAAGAATTCTGATGAAAACACTTCTAAGTGTTTCTATGTAGTATGAATCTTGCTCTTCAAAATTGTCTTGAGTTTTCAAGGATCTTAATTATAGGAAGTGAATTTTATGAACAATATGCAACCCAGTTGGATTTTTTTTTTGGTTGTTCTTCAATACCCATTCATGGGAACAATTCAGTTTGATAATACATTACTTTCTTGAAT
The DNA here is from genome assembly GCF_001458135.2 of Marmota marmota marmota. NCBI lineage: Eukaryota > Metazoa > Chordata > Mammalia > Rodentia > Sciuridae > Marmota > Marmota marmota. Next base: position 27,225,569 of record NW_025999990.1, read on the forward strand.
AAACCTGTATAATTTCCCTTGAAGTTCTGAAAATATTTGATAAGATTAATAAGATTAATCATGTTATTCTTAGGTATGCTTTTTATTTAAAAAGGATACATGTTATATGTATGTAACATAAAATTAGAAACCATGATATAGTCTCTAATTGCTGGTATATATAAATGACATTGATTTTTACATACTGAGTTAGAAACAGGCAGCCTGGACGAACTCTTATTAATTCTAATAGTGTATCTATTGATTATCTTATATTTTCTGCCTAAACAAACTTAATGATGATTTTCTTTCTAACTTTCTGATCCTTTAACTCTTTATTATTCTGTACGATTACAATGGCCAAGGATTCCAGTATCTTAAATTGAAATAGTATCACTGGGCATTCTTTTGCTTTTGAATTTAAGGCTAGAATTTTTTAAAAGTATTTTAGCCATTAAATGCAATTTTAGTGTTATACTTTTTGTAAATATTCTTCATGAGCAAAATATTCATCAAATCATTTTCAAGCCATCAAGTATAGTTGAACATTATTAAACACTTTCCTGCATTTAAGATGATCATATAGTATTTTTTCCTTCTTTGATCTACTAAAATGTTGAATTTCATTAATAGATTTTCTATCTTTAAAAAATTTTTATATTCCTGGTACATAGTCAAATTGGCATGTGTGAATATGTTTGAAGATACTGAAATATAAAGTTTATTTTTGTGTATTTTCAAGGCTAGATAGATAAACTCTAGGGTCCTACTTTTTGCTTCCAATATTGAATCTATCACTATTGGCTATTTAACCTTTAAAAAGTTACTTAAACTCTCTATACTTCAATTTCTTTTTGTATCAATTAGGAGTGAAAATGAACAGCTTATTTATAAGAATAAGATAAGGTTGACATGATGTAATATTTTATACCTTAGAATAGTGAATAACAGATTAATTAGCCTATAATCGTTTGATATGTGAAAGTAAAACCTATTTTCTCTGGAATTTTATTTACATGTGTCTTTTTACATTTCTTACCGATCTTTTTCTGGTTTGAGGGAGAGAGCCCAGATTTTCAAATAATTTGAGAAAATTTCTTTATTTTAAGCAGCTGTATTGTTATAATTGGCATATAAGCTGCCCATATTTGCAGTGTATAATTTAATAAGTTTTAAAATATGTGTACACATGTAAAACCATCATCACAATTAAGGTACATCACTCCTTCAAGTTTCCTTGTGCCCTTATGTAATTGCTGCCTCTCAACCCAGTGGGCACATCTGTTCTCTAAGCAAGAACTGATCTGTTTTCTGTTACTTTAGATTAATTTGAATATTCTGAAATCTTGCATATATGCAATCATATGGTAAGTGTTCTTTTAATTTGGTGTCTTTTTTTACTGAGCCCAATAAATTTGAGATTACTCCTGTTGATGTCTATATCAACTGTACATTCTTTTTTTATTCTGGAGTAGTCATTACTTTGTATGAACTTCAATACAATTTGTTTATAGTTTCAACATTAGGAAAATGTTCCTGTTGTTCAGTGTGTGACAACTACAGTTTGTATGAATATGGATGCACAAACTTTCTTTGGATATAAGGTTTTACTCTTTCCTTTCAGGATATAGGTGTCAAATGTTATTGTCACATGAGAGATGAATGCTTATTTTTTTTTTTTTTTTTTTAGAAAATCATCCGTTTTTAAAGTGGTGGTTTAATTTTATATTTTCATAAGAAGTGTAAGAGAGTCTCAGTTCCACCCCTTGATCAGTCTTCTTTTAATATAAAACCTTCTGGTAGGTGTGTGGTCTTTCCTCATTGTGGTGTTTTGCATTTTCCTATTGACAAGTGGCATTAAGCATTTTCTCTTTTACATGTTTGCCATCTGTACATCTTTAGTGATGAATGTGTTCAAATTATTTGCCCATTTCCTGTCTGGTTACTTGCTTGATGATTTACATTTACATTCTTATTATTGAGTTTTAAGTGTTCTATGTTTATTTTTAAAAATAGTTCTTTATCACAGATGTGCTTTACAAGTATTTCCTTCTGAGAGAAAAATTGAGCTTTCTTCTTTGTTTTCTTAACATCATTTATCAAAGAGCCTATGCCCTTAAATTTAATAAAACTCAACAATTTAATACATGTTTTTGTATTGAATCTAAGAACTTCCCTAATCCTAGTCCATACAGGTTTTACATTTAGCTCTATGATTAATTTGGGGTATATTTTTTATATGGTGTAAGACTGGAACAAAATTCATCTTCATATGTAACATCCAGTTTAAAAAAAACTGGTTGAATTTTTTTTTTTTACTTTCATATTGGATTGCCATTCTGCTTTTAAAAGAAATTAGTTATTCTTATATTTATGGGTCTAATTCCATTTTATCTCTTTCTTAATGCCCCACTCCATTGATGGTTATATATTTAAAAGTCTTAAATTCAGTTCATTAAGGCTCATGAATTTCTTTCTCTTGAAGTAATTTTGGCTACTATAGGTCCTTTGCAGTTCTATGAATTTGGTTTACTTTGTCAATAGCTACAAATATCCTGTCAAGATTTCATTTGTTTTGAATCCAACTATCAATTTGTGAAAAATTAATTTCGCAATAATACCAAATTTTTTGAAACAGTCCCAAACCATATCTCTTTTTCTGTTTAGAAGTTTTTAAATGTTGCTCAGCGTTCTTCTATTCCTCCCATGCTCCCAAACTCTAGATAGGGCAGAGGGGTGGGAAGAGAAGGGAGGGGGCATGGGGTTAGAAAGGATGGTGGAATGTGATGGACATTATTATCCAAAGTACATGTATGAAGGCACGAATTGGTGTGAATATACTTTATATGCAACCAGGGATATGAAAAATTGTGCTGTATATGTGTAATAAGAATTGTAATGCATTCCATTGTCATATATAAATAAAATTAAGTAATTAATTAATTTAAAAAAGAAATGTAAAAAATGTTGCTCTGAAAAATTAAAATGTAGATTTTAGTTTGTAGGTATTCCTACTTTTTTGTTAGATTTAATCATAAGTTTTTCAGATTTTTGATGGTATATGGTAATTTTAATTTATATTTTCTAATTTTTGTTGCAGGTATAAAAACAAAAATGATTATTGAATGTTAATGTCATGCATGGCAATCCCATTAAATCCACATATTAGTTCCAGTAGCATTTTGTAGATTTTATCAGACTTTCTGCATATGTACTGTTATCTATAAAAAGTTTAATTAAAATTGGATGCATTTACTTATTTTTTTTAGCCTGATTACACTGGTTATAACCTCCAATAAAATGTTGATTAGAAGTCTTGAGAGATGTCTTATTGATTATCCTAAAAGAAGAACATTCAGTTTTGCCTCTAAATATGAGACTTTTCATAGATGCCTTTGATCAGGTTGAAGAAGATTGTTTCTATTCTTAGTTTTCTGAGAGTTTTCATCCGGATTAGATATTGGATTTTGTAAAAGGTTTTATTTAAATACTAATGTAAATTTTCTTTTTTAGTTTATCAATTCAGTGAATTAAGCAATTGACTTTCAAATATTTTAAACCAACCATCAATTCTTGTTATAAAATACAAATCTACTCATAGTGTGTTATTGTTTTCATATAGTGGGATATTTGTTATAATTCTTTTAATCTTTATATTTATGTTTGTAAGGGTGATTTATATGTATTTCCCTCTTTCTTTCTTTCTTTGAAGAATTTTCAACATTTTATTGACTGCTATGTTCATAAAAAGAGTTGGCAAATATTGTTTATGTTAAATTGGTGTTTTATTTCATTAGATAATTGTAAAATCCATCAATAGAGTTGCTTAGGTATGCAGTGTTTTGTGAGAAAATGCTAAAATACAAATATAATATTTTCCTAGAAATTTTGGATTGGTGGTTGCTTTATGTCTTTACTCCTCAAAGCCCTTTGCTAGTTTGTGTCTTTTTAAGGAACTGTTCAACTTTCTCTAAGTTATACAAGTTAAATGCATGAGGTTGTTGAGAATAGCTGTGTATTATCCTTTCAATATGTGTGGAATCTGCACTGATGTAATTTCTCTCTCTCATCTCCTAAGTTTCACTTAACAAGTCACTCAAATGTTCTGATAGAGTGTTAATAGAATCTCAAAGAAACAGTCTGACAAATTATTTTTTCTATTTATTTCATACATTTGTGTATTTGTTATTATTATTATTTTTATATACTCTGTATTTCAAGAAGACAGAAGAATGAATTTTAAATGTTTTCACCATAAAGAAATGATAAATGCTTAAAGAGACATGTCTAACCTGATTTAAATATTATACAATACCTACGTGTATCAAAACATCACATTATCTTGCACAAATATATACATTTCTTTTTATGTACCAGATTAAAAAATAATTTAAAAAGTTAAAAGAATAGCTGGTCTTTCTCATGTTCTTACTATAAAAGTTCAGGTCACAGATTTAAGAAAATTTATTTTAATACAGTGTTCAATACTCCAAATTTCCACCCAAATGTTAAAATTGTGATATTTTATTATGATTTTCTTTCTTAAATTCATTATAATTAGTTGTATATGACAGTAGAATGCATTTTGACACATCATACATAAATGGAGTAAAACTTTTCATTTCTCGGTTGTACATGATGTAGAATCACATAGATCCTGTAGTCATATATACACATAGGGTGATAATGTTCTATTGATTATCCTGTTTTTTCCTATCCCCATATCGCTCTCCTCCCTTCACTCTCCTCTGCCTAATCCAAAGTACCTCTACTCTTCCCTACAGCCCCTCCCCCATTTGTGAATTAGCATCCTTATAGCAAACTTTCAACCCCTGTTTGGGGGGAATTGGCTTATTTCACTTAGCATGATGCTCTTCATTTCCATCCATATACTGTCAAATCCCATCATTTCATTCTTCATTAAGGCTGAGTAATAGTCCATTGTGTATATACATCATGTTTTTTTTTTTTTATTTTTTATTTGTTCAACTGTTGAAAGGCATCTAGGTTGGTTCTGTAGTTATTGTTAGTTGAGCTTCTATAAACATTGATGTAGCTGCATCACTGTAGTGTGATGATTTTAAGTCCGTTGGCTATAAACTGAGGAGTGGGATAGCTGGGTCAAATGGTGAATCCATTCCAAGTTTTCTAAGGAATCTCCATACTGCTTTCCAGACTGATTACATCAATTTGCAGTCCCACCAGCAATATATGAGTGTACCTTTTTCCTCACATCCTGGCTAACATTTAGTGTTGCTTGTGTTCTTGATAATTGCCATTCTGACTGGAGTGAAATGAATTTTTTTAGTAGTTTTGATTTGCATTTCTCTAATTGCTAGAGATATTGAACATCTTCACATATATTTGTTCATTGATTGTACGTCTTCTGTGAAGTGTCTGTTCAGTTCCTTAACCCATTTATTGATTGGGTTTTTTGGGGTTTTTGTGTTAAGTTTTTTGAATTCTTTATATTTTCTGGAGATTAATGCTCTATCTGAGATGTCTGTGGTAAAGATTTTTTTCCTATTCTGTATGCTCTCTCCTGACATTACTGATTGTTTCCTTTGTTGAGAAGATTTTTAGTTTGCATCCGTCCCCATATGTTGATTTTTTTACTTACTTCTTGTGCTTTATGAGTCTTGTTAAGGAAGTCAGTCCCTAACATTACATAGTGGAAATTTGGGCCGACTTTTTCTTCTGTTAGGTACAGGGTCTTGTTCTAGTGCCTAAGTCTTTGATTTACTTTGAGCCGATTTTTGTTCAGGGTGAGAGATAGGGATTTAATTTCATTTTCTTACATACTGATTTCCAATTTTCCCAGCAAAATTTATTGAAGAGGCTATCTTTCTCTAAGAGATGGTTTTAGCACCTTTGTCTAGTATGAGATAATTGTATTTATGTAGGTTTATCTCTCTGTCTTTTTGATTTTCATTTAGATCAAAGTATTTGCAATTTTCTTTCTTTGTTTTCATTATACCATGGGTTACTTGGAATCATGATATTTAATGTCCAGATGCATGGAAAGTTTTCAGACAGGTTCGTTTTATTGATACCTTATACAATTCTATTCTGACTAGAGAATATAACTTGTATGGTTTGAATTGGCTTTAAATTTATTGAGACCTCTTTTATTATCAATATACTGTCCCACTTGGTGAATGACTCATATGCAATCATAAATAATATGTATTCATCTGTTGTTGGGTAGTATCTTCTCTTAATGCCAATAACTAGTTGTTAGATAGTATTCCTGAAATTATGTGCTTGTTGATTTTCTGCCCATTTTTCCTACCAATTATTAAATTGTCACTACATTGGTGATTTTTGTTTATTTCTCTTTCAATTTCTATCAGTTCTTACTTTATTTATTTTGAAGCTTTTGTATCATGTCTGCCAACATATAATGGTTATTTCTCTATTTTATTGACTTTTATTATTATTATCTTTATATCTGGTATGAATCTTTGTCTGAAAATTTTTTTTGTAATTAAATTCATTGCTCCCACTTGGTTTTCACTAATAGTAGTGTGAGATATTTCTTTATCAGCCCTTTAACTTTCTTTTCCTTTTTGAACTTTATGAATATGATATTGCCATCTTCTTACTTTCAACCATTTTTAAATCATTATGCTTTAGAAAAACTTAGGTTAAATTGTATTTTCATGCAATCTAAATTTCAAGTAAGTAAAATCATCACATTTTGTGATATTGATGTAACATCTATATTGGATTTTTAAAACTTTATTTTTAGAACTTTTTGGAGATCTCAAAAAAGGAAAAAAAAATAGGTCAGAATACCCAAATGCTCACTAATCCAATTTCCCATATTTTTGAAATCTTACATTAGTCTAGTTCAGTTCTTACAATTGATGAAGCAACATTTATACATTATTGTTAGATGAAGTCTAGACTATATTCAGCCTCTCTGTTCAAGACCAACTGTAAGTATACACATTACATTTAATTAACCTGTATTCTTAGAGTTCTCTTGGCTATATCATTTTCTTCGATTTCCCTTGGTTAAAATACCATACTGTTTTTAGAAATACTTGTCAGGTTTCTTATACAATTTCCTTCTATTTATATTTGGCTGTTTTTCTCCTGATTAGACTGGGTTTATATGTTTGGGGAGGAAAGCTACAAAACTAAAGTAACCACTTTCATCCCATTGTATCAATAATACAAACTATCAGCTTAACCAAGATCCCCTGGCTGGAATCATGTTTAACAGGTGTTAATAATAATTATTCTTTACCCTCTGCTCTGCATTATTCTTTTTGGAACGAAGTCATTATGCACAGTCCACGCTGCAGTGTGAAATGATGCTCTACCTCCTTGGCACTGGACTATCTATATAACTTATTTACAGTTATTTTCTACATAAGTTACTTCTATCCCTTCTGACCACTTATTCAATAATTTATTTATATCCATATACACTTATGTTGTGCATTTTATATTTTATGTGATAACCTAATTAAACTTCATCTCTTTTTCAATCAGATTCAGGGTTTTGCTATTGAGTCCCTCTGGCTGCTTCCACTGTCTATTTGACATAACACGGCTTCATTTTGTTTTGTGAGCAGTCCCTTTCTTTTGACACAGGATGCACGTGGATGGTCTTGTGTATTTTCTATTCTAGTATAAGAGTGAATTTCTTTGTGGAATAGTATTAGAAACCAAGATCTTTATAGGTTTGCTTATTGCTATTGTGGTGTCCTTTCTGTTGGGCCATCTCAGCTGACAAGAGTGTACCTTCTACTACCTAGTCGTGCTCTGGCAGTGGAATAGTTTGCCAAAAGGTCAAGGAGGACACCTGGAGATGTGATATGATATACAACGTTTATTGACAAATGTGAATGCAGAGGTTTACAGGTGATGGGGTGGACAAGGTACCTCTTCTACAAGCAATGCCTCACATACTTCTCCAGAAAGTAGCACTTTCTATTTTTCTCCACACTTACTCCAGGAGTAATGATATGAACAAACACTTGCTTCTCCCTGCTGCTCTGGGCTGCCAGTTATCACTTTGAGTGGGGGGTTTATACATTAGGCTGCAGAAGTAGCTTCAGTCTCTTAACTTTGTCCCATTGTATGACCAACATCCCAAGGAGAAGATGTCCTGGGGTACCTGTAAAACAAACAAACAAACAACAACAACAAAAAGCCACTTAATTAACAACATACAGAAAAGAGAAACAGTGCCTTTAAATACAATATGATCTGTAAATTCTTTCCCAGACGTGCCTTTATTGCTGTCTTGACTTGGCTAGGTATTTAGGAACAGAAAGTGTCTTTCGGGAGCATGATGTTTTACCATCCCCCTTTCAGAATGATATTTAGAGCTAGGGGATATATGAGTGTATGTACATATACATAAATTTGTACACATATAATTCTTAAATACATACATGTATGCATAAACATCCCCATTTGTAATTATGTGCATCTATATTAAGTTAATTATGAGTTTATATTGATTTCTCCAACTCTCATCTACAACCACATATAATTTTTGAGTCTTCTCCCCTTGTGAATAGGTAAACTCTCACTTCTAAAGAGAAAAATCTGGCTCTCACAATCCTCTTTATATATACATATATGTTCAATCCCAGAATATATAAATATATGGTAGCACAAGTAGCCGATATTCCTATGGGAAAACACTTTATTGACTCAAGTATAGCACTTACACATATTCTTTTGTCTTTAACAAAATCCACTGATTTCCAAAATGTTTAGATCTGCAATCTAACCTCCTTCAATGAAGTTGTTTCATATATTTTTAATACAGTTGGATTGTGTTGTCACATTATGCATTCCATCCTGAGAGCACCCAACTGCCTAAATGATATTTTTAAAATTTGCATGCATTAAGCTTCACTCTCTGTGCTGCAAAGTACTGTGGAGTTTGACAAATGCATAGTGTCATGTAGCCACAATTACAATATCATACAAAACAGTTTTCCTGCCCTAAAACATGACCTGTACTTCACCTATTCAACCCTATCCACCTTCCCACATTCTCCTGTCAACTACTGATTTTGGAATCATGCAGTTTGTAATCTTATCAGGATGTCTTCTTTTAGTTAACAATATGCATTTCAGATTTAACCATATCTTTTCATGGCTTCAAAGTTGGCAGTTTTTATTGTTGGATAACTTTCCATTTTGTGAAAGTTTCATAATTTGCTTATTCATCACCTATTGAAGGAATGCTTATTTACATCCAGTCTTTGATAGGAATGAGAAAGGCTATTATAAGCTATAACATTTAGTGTTTTGTATTCAGGATTTTGTAACAAAATGTTTTCACACTGTTTAGCTAAATGATTCATGTTTAATTTGTTGCAATGTTATTATTTATTCAATTTTTATAGTAGAGACTTTTCAGATTATCTATTTCCCCTTGTTTAAGTTTTGGTAGTTTGTTTCTTTAAGGAAGAGTCTACTTAATATAAGTTATCAAATGTTTTGATATAACAATGATCTTAGCTCCATTTAATTTGCATATATTATTTTGTTATTAATTATTATTTAGTTGTACATATGTATAGGATACCATTTGATGATTCAATATATGTATATGTGTAATTATCAAATCATAGTAATGTTGACATTCCTACTACTTAAATAGTTTTTGCAGTTTTCAATTTATGAGGTACCATCTGATATTTCAATATATGTATACAATATGCACTGATAAAATCAGATTAATTAACATTTTTGTCTGCTTACTATTACTTTGTCTTTGGAGCCTTTGAGCATCTCTCTTCTAATTATTTAAAAATACAAAATAGGTTATTGGTATAGCCACTAAAGAGAGCAGTATGAAATTTCCCCCAGAAATTAAAAACTATAATCTATCAAAGGATTCAGTTATTCCTTTTCTAGGTATATATTCAAAGGGAATGATATCAATATATCAAAGGTATATCTGCATACCCATGTTTATTGCACTATTTACAATAGCCTAGATATGGAATCAATCTAGATGTCCAAAATCAGATGAATGGATAAAGAAAATGTGTTATATATGCACAATAAAAACTACTTTAGCCATGAAAAGGAATAATAGCTTATTATTTGCAGTGAAATGGGTGGAACTAGAAGACATTATGTTAAATAAAATAAGTGAGACACACAGAATCAAACACTGAATTTTCCATTTAACACGTAGATATCTGTTATGTTATTATTTTCTTTTCAGAGACATTTTCAACAGAGTATTCCCAGTTCATTTCTTGCATTCTTTATAGATTATTGTCATTTATTTTATGTATTCATATGCTATAGTCATAGAATATGTTGTGCCTATTATTATTTTAATCAAATATAAACTATTCAGGGAAGCATAAGAAAAACTTAAAAAAATTATTTTCATTAAATTCTTCCCTTATAATTTTCCTTTTTTATGGAGGTTCTAACACTTTTAAGTTTCCTTTCTCTGATGAATTTCAAATATTTCTTGTACTACAGTAACACAAGTGATGAATTCCCTTGGGTACAATTTTTCAGAAAAATGTCTTTATTTCTATCTCAATTTGGAAGAATAATCTCATTGGGTACAGAATTCTAGGTAATAAGATTTTGTTTTCAACCCTTTAAATACTTCATTCTACTCCTTCTTTTTTTCAGGATATTTGACAAGTCCTCTATAATTTTGTTTTTTCTCCAGACAAAAGATTTGTTTCTTACCATTGGGCTTCTTTCAATATTTACTGAATTCTTCTTCCATTTGAATGTTTATCATTCAGAAAATGATGAAAATTTTCCAAAATTAATGATGCCCTGAAAGCAAACACAGATGTATCAAGTTCAAAGAATAGATTTGAGTTTTGACCATTATTACTATAAATATTTTTCCTGTTCTATTCTTTTCTTCTTTTCCCCCTACTATCCCAATTATGCATATTTTATATGTTTTGAATTTGTCCCACAGTTCTTGGATATTTTGTTTTGTTGTTTTCCTTCTTTATCTTTTCTTTCCATCTGTATTTCAGTTTAGAAAGATATATTGATGTATTTCAACTTTACTGACTCCTTACTCAGCCAGATCCAGTTCACTTATGAGTTCATCAGTAGCATGCTTTACTCTCTTATATTGGTTTTGATCTCTAGTGCATTCCTGTGATTCTTAGAGTTTTGAATCCCTCTGCCCTCATTTTACACGTTCTCATATGTTTAGTGTTTCTTCTATTACAACCTTAAAATAGTACTTTTATTTAATTATAATTATGTATATATGACAGCAGAATGCATTCTGATTCATTGTACACAACTGCAGCACAACTTTACATTTCTATGATTGTACACGATGTAGCATCGCATCATATGTGTAGTCATACATGTTCCTAGGGTAATGATGTCCATCGCATTCCACCATCTTTTCCACCCCACCCTCCCCTTTGCCCAATCAAAGTTCCTCTATTTTTCCCATGCCTCCCCACTCCCCATTATGGATCAGCATCCATTTATCAGACAGAACATTTGGCCTTTAGTTTTAACATAGTTTTAAAGAATCCTCTAATAATTCCAAAATCTGTGTCATATCTGAATTATTTTCTGATACTTGCTTCTTCTCTTCAGATAGTATTTTACATTTCCTTTTAGCATAGTTTGATATTTTCCTGTGAAAATCCAGAAGTGATGTATTGAATAATATAACCTTAATTAAATAAGCCTTTATTTGTTATTTTATGCTAATATATTTATAATTGGGTTTTGTTTAAAGTTAACTGCAATTGTAGGTGCCAGAAATTTCAGTCAGTTACCTGTGTTTTTTTTTTTTTGTTGTTGTTGTTGTTTTTTCCCCCTATCTTGTCTTAGGGCCACACTTTACCTTATCAGATAATGACTTTATCTTGTGTTTTTTTCAGCTATAATCATCTGTTGGTATTCTGGGTGCCTTTGGGCATGTTGTTAGATGTGGGAACGTGGAAGGGCTCTGTAATCTGATGACTAAGTGTCAGCATCTTAATGGACCCATGGACCATCATGTGACATTCATCATTTATTCATAACTTTGGTTATCGTCCATTAAGTGATATAGGAAGGCTACAGGGAATAGATTTTGGAGAAGTTATGAAAGGCATTCTGAACAAATTTCACAAAGTTTATTCTATTCTCTCTGAGAGAGCACCGAAGGGCTCTTCCTTGGCTCTTCCTCATGAGAATCTGGTGAGGTTAATGGAGAAAACTATCTAAATCAGAGTGGAAGCACCTCAAACATAGCATCTCATGAATTCCCTATCCTCAAGCAAGTCTGCACTCACCCTCCATCACTTAGTCAAAATTAATATTTAAGAGTACTGATACTTATATAGATGTGCAGTTTATGGTGAGTCTAACTAGTTTATGGTATGAGTTTAACCAGTTTGTGGCTGCAGTGACTTTTGCTCTAGATGTGTATAATTTTAGTTTGTCTCTCCAGGTTTTAGGTTGGCAGTTTACCTGAAACCTCAGTTTTCTAAAGAGTCTAAAAAAGTTGCTGGTTTTCAGTTTATCCACCTTTCTCATTATTACAAGGAAACAAGTGATAATTTCCATATTTTTTAAAAAAATGTCAGAGCTGAAAAGAATTTTTTCCATATTTGTGTTTTAATTATGGAATGACTTTTTTGTGTATTTTTAATGGATCTTTATTATTTATTTATGAAAATACTTTCTCTGGATAACCCAAAAGAAATTTCAAAGGCTTTTTCATCTTCAATTTCATTATCTCCTATAGGTATTAAAAAATGAGATATTGAAAATCTTCTCTTTAATGACTAAGACTGAGGGATGGACTACTCCATGCAGGATATCTTTTAACAAACTTGAATAAAAGTAAAGTCTAGGGACGTGCAAGGCTTTTTCTCATTGCCTTTCCTATTGCCATATCTTCAGAAAATGGTAACAATATCCAGTAGGATAAAGCAACCCTTGCTAAGGAGGGCAGAGCAGGGAACTAGAAGGAACAAATTCCCTTTTTGAGGTTACTGAGTACATGCACCAATCTTGGAATGGCTACTGCTTCATGTTTTGTTAGACAAGAAATATAGACTTTTCATTAAGTTTTCTGTTGCTTACAGATAGGTAGGCCATTTTTAAATAATGCACATTTTCTACATTTTATTCTGTTTTGTCTGATTATATGTGTTTTCCTTTGATTTTATTACTTTATTTACCATTGATATTTCCACTTTATGCATATTTTTCAAGGACAAAACTATGTATTTATTAATGACATATACAGGATGCTTGTCTTTGATAGCATGTACACATTATTTTTTTGGGATTGTGGTATGAAGAACATGTGAGAGTTACCTTCATTACAAATTAACTATCATTTCCAAATTCTGTTTTGCAAATATTGAAATAAAACCAAATCATCAAGTCAACCCCAAATACCACTAACCAATATCCAAGATATTCCAATGGGATAGCAGAATACCAATTACAAGTTAGGATTTGGGATCTTTTTATAATATCTTTTAATAGCATCTCATAAATTTATTTATAATGTTTAGGCATGTCATTTTTTAACTTATAGTACATTAATCATGCATTTTTAAAAATAAGTTGGACTCCTTAATAATATTATATCCATACATTTTTTACTCTTCTTATTACTTTTACTAATTTTTATACTTTTAAATTTTTTTCTGCTGATAATAACATTCTTTGATAATAATTATTTTATTTCCTCTTTTTTCTTTATCCTTCCTGTTTTTCTTCTCTTACTCTCTTTCTTGAGTTGAATAACATCACAAATAAAAATTGACTAGAAGTAGTAATAATAGCATCTATTTTCTAAATCAACACATAATCTTAGCCAGAATCAGTGACACACTCAGTAATCCCAGTGATTTAGGAACCTCAGATAGGAGGATCACAATTTTCAAGGCCAACCTCAGCAATTTAGCAAGGTTCTAAGCAAGTTAGGAAGACCCTGTCTCTAAATAAACTATAAAATGGGTTAGGGATATGGCTCAGTGGTTCAATCCCTAGTACTTAAAAAAAATAGAACATGATATATATAAGCATTCTCTGGATTGATAGTAAGTTTCTAGTATATATATATTTATATATCTTATTAGGAAATTCTTTTCTACCTGAATCTGAGGTAGGTGGTTAAGTATTGTTAAATGCAGTTTTAAAAAATCTATTCAGAGATTCATATTCTATTTTTCTTTTTTATTAGCATAAAAGTACAATAATGCATTTACTTTTAATCTTTAATGTTACCTATTTTTTATAACATTTCGTTTTCTTTGATTTATTCATGTATTTAACCATTTCCATTGATTACTATTCAGTCTTGCTTCTCACAATTTCCATTAAGAGACATTTCTTTTTTTACTAAAGTACATACTTTAAAAATTTTTAAATGTAAATCTATTTTTAACAAATACAATCCATTTTTCTTTCTCTGAAAAATGGTACTCATACTTTATTTTGCAAGGTAACTGAGCTGTATATAGATTTCTACATTGCTCAAATATTCCCAATTTTTATAATTTTTTTTGTTATACATGGACACAATATCTTTATTTTGTTTGTTTATTTTTATGTGGTGCTGAGAATCAAGCCCAGTGCCTCACATGTATGAGGCAAGCACTCTGCCACTCAGCCACAACCCTAGCCCTCCCAATCTTTTTCAGACACACTTATAGTGACTTTGAATTTGATTACTTCTGTCTAAATCAGTATGATTTTTAATATATATAATTGACCTATATGTAGCTAATTTTGTTCAACTCTGTTTGGGTTCTAAGTTTAATTATGACAGTTGTATATAAGATATGCTCTCTGTATTAGGGATTCATACATTCCAGCAATTCATTAAAATCCTCAGTCATGATCACTTTGAATACAGCTTTGGCACCTTCCTTCCCAAGTCTCTCATCTTCTGCAACTATGTTCAGGCATTGGAGTCTTTCATTCTATTCTCTGTATCTCCTAACGTCATTTGATATGCTTTATTTTTTTTTCTAATTACTTCTGATACATGCTTCATTTTTCTACTTCTACTTCTCTCTTCTTCTGTACCTATTTGTGTATATATATATATATATAT
>NW_025999990.1:27240624-27277054 GCF_001458135.2 Marmota marmota marmota
GTATAAGAGACAGTATATATATATATATATATATATATATTTAGTTATAGGTGGGCACAATGTCTTTATTTTACTTTATGTGGTGTTGAGTTGACCCCAGTGCCTCACGCATGCTAGATGAGCGCTCTAACTCTGAGCCACAACCCCAGTCCCCTATTTGTTTTTGACACCATTATTTTAGTAAAAAGATTATATTTAAACTGTCTTAATTTCCTTATTTTTTTAAATTGGAACACTTTTTATAATCTTTTGTTCCTTTTTCATAATTGTGGAAACTTTTATGTCTACAATATATTTTCAAAAAATATATTGCTAAGAATTTTAATTTATGAAGTGATAAGAGATCTAAATATAAGGTGTATTTTGACTGACTTTCAGTCCTAACTGTTTATTACTTTGTTTATTCTGTTTTCTTTATCTACTTATTAATAAGTAATGTAACGGCATATGTACTAATTGTCATTGGCCTAAATTGAGAAAGTCGGTCTTCAAAAAATTGTATTTTCTGATAGTCAAAGCTACTTCCAACCATTCAATACTTCAATTTACTCTTAATTGTATTTCCTATATTGGTTGTATAAATGTGAATTTCTGAACCATCTGAGAGCAAACTCATTATAACAAATTGTCTGTATTTTTCCTTATATTTTAATATACTAATATAATAATATATTAATGATATATTAAAATAAAAGTTTTGCTCAAGAATTTAGTTAATATAATCACTTGTTATTGCATATATGTGTTTAATATATATGTATGTTTAATTTTTTTATTTTTTATTTACTCTTGAAGCACAGTTAAAATAAGTAGGCTTTATTGTTGACATTTTCTTAACAGGTAAATCATCTTTCTTTCATTATCACTATAATTATAACACTTTGGAATTTCTGGAATTATTTAGGATAGTAGGTATCTCAGGTTCATATTTCCTGTTCCATTGACTTAATGCCTACTTTTTTTTTCTCAACCCATATTTGAATTTTTATCTCCAGATCTCTAGTTATCAGCAATCAGAATATATTATAGCCTCTCTTATTTGTTAACACTCAAATTTCAGCTCTATAGACTTAAAAAAAATTGACTGAAATAATTTCAATTGTCTCCTTATGTCACTTATGTATTTCAAAAAGGATCTTTTGTATGATTCATTGAGATTCTAGGCATTTCATAGTGGTAAAGTGTTTTAATTTGAGTTGCATTACTGTAGCCAAAAGAACCACCAAGAACAACTTGGAGGAGGAAACATTTATTTTTGTTCCTGGTTTCAGAGGTTTACCCCATTGTTGGCTGACTCCCCATTTGTGGACTTGGGTGAGGCAGAACATCATGGCAGAAAGGAGAGATGAAAGCACCTCAATTCATGACAGTCATAAAGCAGAGACAGCTACAGCAAGGTGCTAAGGAGAAGATATAAACCTGAAAGACAGAACCTCCAGTGACCACATTCCTCTAGTTATACCCTGTTGAGAGCCACAGCCGAAGGGGCCCCAGCAAACTTTCAGACTGCCAGCTGATGATTGGCTCACAGCGCCCCAGCAACATCTAGCTGATTGGCTTCTCTGCGGTGATGCTCATTGGGCTGTTTCCCCGCCCTTTCAGACTACTGAGCTGCTCATTGGGGGACTTTTTTTGGCTCCGCCCACGCGACCCAGCCAATCTGCCTCAAGAGCAGGAGGAGTGGGGGAGGTTGAGAGGCTTGTGGGAAGCCGGTGGTGGCAGTTGGGCTCTGAGGGTTTCTCCTGAGGAGCGGTTTTGTTTGGCATGTGTGGTTCTAAAAATAAAGTTTGTTTCTTTTGACAAGTGGCTCCTGAATTGTGCCCAGCCAGACTGAGACATTTGGTGGCCCGTCCGGGGGATCGAACCCGCGACCTTGGCCTTATCAGCACCAAGCTCTAACCAACTGAGCAGTCTGGCTGGGCAATAACCTATCTACACCTGAGCATTCTTGCATTGTCTAAAACATGCACTTTGGGGGGACACTTCATATCTAAACTATAACATAAGGCTTTCAGTACAGTCTGTAATTCTATATGAAACAGTTTTTTTTAAATAACATTTTTTAAAAAATTTACTCCATCATATCTACTTTACTCTGTTTGACCTCATACATTGTGTTAGTGTGATATGATTTTCCCCTCTCTAACTGATGATCTCATTCAGAGGGCTAATATTTATACATATTGATTTATTGGAATCACATTTAGAGACTGTGGTAGAGATTCTGAAGGTGTGAGAAAGCCAAGATACCAGAGTCATTCTCAATGGCCATGTGAGTTTAAAAGACACATAAAATCTGTTCTCCATCCACAAGTAAGTTATAGTGCAGTAGGAGAGACAATCACATAGTAAAATGATTATAATACAATCTGAAGAAATCTCAACCCTGACTAGCTGACCACTTTGTAATATATTGGATATCCATTGTAAGAATGTGTATTGGAGGGCAAAAATTAGTATTTCACTATTAGAGAAAATGGAAGATTGAAGGCATATGTCTCCCCTGACCATGCATCCACTTGATCAGTATTTCCAGGCTATTTGCTTGGGATAGTCACCTTACCATGGAAAACAGAGGGCTGTGCACAACAGAATGGAAAGAAAATCAAGGGAGTTACTCAAGATCTAGTATTCACCTACATAAACTAAAGTTGTCTGAAATAATGTTCATCTAAGTATATTTTAGCCCTAACACATATGAATAACAAAATAATAACAATATTTAAAGGCCTCTCTAGCAGTAGTAATATGATTGATCATGGTCTAATGACTAATGTTCTTACTAAGACATAGGCAGATTAACAAGCAGTCTATATGCAAATTGGGATATTTGTGAAATAATTAGGTAAGTAATCCTACTACTCTTAGCACTATAAATCAATGAATAAATTTGGTAGAATGGGAGGGTACCTAGCTGGCAGTGCTTTATCCAGGCTAATTTTCTTGCTCACATTCTACTTGATATCATCACTACTATAGAAAGAGGGTAGGGAGAATCTAAACCAGTTTTTCTCACTATGTCATTTTGAAAAAGCATATGCATGAACCCAAAACACAAGACTTTCCTGAGAGGGTATGCTTTGAGAATTTTTAACAAATTAGAGAACTCTAGTGACATAAGAAACATTGAGAATATATCCAGGGTAAAATTGAAGACATGGGTAAAAATAAGAACTATAAGAAACTTTGGACATAATCAAAAGATCCTATTTAATCTTGGATCTACCCATCATGGGTTTGAGAACCTTCAAAAATCATTAAGTTTTTCTAGGTCTCAGTTTCTTCATCTGCGTAATAATCTGATTTTTGTTAGATAATTAAGGTAACTTCCACACTTAGGGATATATTATTGTATAAAAATTAGGTCCATAGAAGAGATTTTATCTTGATGGAAAGCAACATGATCTCAGAGAAGTGGAACGAGGTGGAGAGATGGAACTGAGTTAACACAGGTGGGATCCAGGTTTTATGGCACTCTCTGCAAGTGGAAGCAAAAATCTGAAAGGGAGATCCCTAATAGAGTCCCAAAGTTTCCTAAAAGAACAAGAGATGACAGAGAAGAGGTATCACAGTCGGTCAATTTTGGAAATCTTTCAGAGTTCTAGAGCTGGGATTTAGGTGCTGATGCTTAGATGATTTTATGTCCATGATTCAGCTGAAGCTCAAACAGAAAAAATAAATAAATAACTTGACCACAGGTACTAGTTTAACAATGAGAGAATAAATAGGCTGCAATATATAGTTTTATCTGTTCACTATTACAGATTATTCCAGTTTTCAAATGTGTGCTAAATACCAAGGTTAAGAGAAATCCCAGGAATCCATATCAAATTCATATTTGATACTTATTCAAATAATCTCAAGAAATCAACAATACATTATGGTGCCTCTGTAGTTATACCAGATCTGTGTTCTATGCTGCTAATGCAATAAGATTTTTTAAAAGTCATAGATATAGAAATAGTATTTCATATCTACTCTTTTGTATCTTGCAATATCCTTTCTGGTCAAGTACCCTACCTCAGAAGCTGGTATTGATTTGCTTTCCTAGCTATGGTACAATGCTTCACCCTTACTCACCTCATTCCAACAGCTTCTAATTTGTAATTACAAAATGTTAAAGGCACAATAAGTCTTGGTGTTTTTCATGCTTTTTTTAGTTTATTAAAAAGGTAGCTACGACTTATTAATAAAATGATATTCATATATTAATATAATATAAAAAGGCTGCTACTCTCCCCATATTCATTGTTATGCATATATATAGGCAAGAAAAATATATATATATATATATCCATACAGATTCTGGTGCATAATTACTTTTCAGGATATAAAATCTCAGTTTTTCTTCTCTTAGGTCTGTGCTACTAAAATTTTAAGCTGAAGTTCAAGGTGGCAATGGAAAAATTCAGCCTACCTAGGAAGAACCCCCATTTCCATTTCCATTTCCATGTTAAATTATCTGTCTTCTAGACACCAAAGGGTTTAGACATCTAGGTCTACCACCAAATAGTGCAAGTACTCTTGGCTTGACTTCAGAATGAGGAGAGAGGGGAAGACTGTTTTTTGTTTTTTTTTCCTACTGTGATCTGTGACATGGAAAAAATACTTCCTGTACCAACTTGCAAAACTTTTACTGGGAGTGAATATGCATATTTGAAAAGTAAGATGGATTTTATATTTTTGTTTGTTTGTTCTAAGACATGATTTATGAAGTTTTAATTTTTTGCATGGAGAGATATTTGATAAAAAATTTTATATATATATATATATTGCTTATGTTTCTCTGTATAAGACAAATAGACTGATGTTCTTGTATTTAGATGGAGTTGTGAGTAATCTGACTTGGAAATCATGAGTGGGTCTTTTTTAACTAAAAATCACCCTGTCTTCTCTATGGGCAACACATAAAGGTGTTTTTGGTGAATAGGTTTCCATTCTGCTGTAAATACAGAAAGCCTAAATCCCAAGGATGGAGTTTTTTGTTAATTGTGCTCCTTTGGATTCCTGTGGAACTGTACTCTTAATATTTTATTGGGCAAAACACCATTTATAAGTACATTAAGCAGAAATAATTGTACAATCTCAAAAAAACAAAACCAGAGAAATTTTGCCTATATTATGAAAGGATCACAACAAATAGTGAAAAAAAAATATTCAATTACTCAGATATTTGCTTCACATTTCAATATATCTGTGGAAATCAGAAACATGTAGGCAATTTTTTTTGTTGTTGTTGTTATCTCTAGTTTCCTACAGGGCTATTTTAATGGAAATGTTCTCTATCTGTGCTACTAGGGCAGCCACTTAATCAAGGTTATTGTGCAACTCTTGGAATGTGGCTCCTGCAGCTGCAGAACTGAAAACCTGGTTTTATTAATTGATCTACTATTTTATGTTCTTTTATTTTATTCACTGTTATAAGAATGCTTAACCTGAGATCTGACTTCTTAACCAAGTCCAAGAAAATAATACAAGCATAAAGTTCTACAGCAGATGGCTAGAATTTACTCATCATATACAAATAGAATTTTATACCCTACTGAATAGAAACTCCCAATCTCCTCCTTCCCCCATTTGCTGATAACCACTATTCTACAACTCACATATCTCATGCAAAGAAAATTTTGCAGGCCTGGGAAAGCTGGGAATGGAACCACCATTTGACCCAGCTATTGCCCTTCTTGGACTTTTCCCTGAAGACCTTAAAAGAGCGTACTACAGGGATACTGCTACATCGATGTTCATAGCAGCACAATTCACAATTGCTAGACTGTGGAACCAACCCAGATGCCCTTCAATAGATGAATGGATAAAAAAAATGTGGCATTTATACACCATGGAGTATTACGCAGCACTAAAAAATGACAAAATCATAGAATTTGCAGGGAAATGGATGGCACTAGAGCAGATTATGCTTAGTGAAGCTAGCCAATCCCTAAAAAACAAATACCAAATGTCTTCTTTGATATAATGAGAGCAACTAAGAACAGAGCAGGGAGGAAGAGCAGGAAGAAAAGATTAACATTAAACAGATACATGAGGTGGGATGGAAAGGGAGAGAAAAGGGAAATTGCATGGTAATGGAGGGAGACCCTCATTGTTATACAAAATTACATATAAGAGGTTGTGAGGGGAATGGGAAAATAAACAAGGAGAAATATGAATTACAGTGGATGGGGTAGAGAGAGAAGATGGGAGGGGAGGGAGGGGGGATGGTAGAGGATAGGAAAGGTAGCAGAATACGACAGTTACTAATAGGGCATTATGTAAAAATGTGGATGTGTAACCAATGTGATTCTGCAATCTGTATTTGGGGTAAAATTGGGAGTTCATAACCAACTTGAATCTAATGTATGAAATATGATATGTCAAGAGCTTTATAATGTTTTGAACAACCAATAAAAAAAAGAAGACATTAAAAAAAAAAAAAAGAAAATTTTGCAGGATTTGTCTGTGACTGATTTATTTCACTTAGCATAATGTCCTCAGGGTTCAACCTTATTGTTACATATTACAGGATTTCCTTTTTTAAGTGTGAATAATATTTCATTGTGTGCATGCTTCATATTTTTCAAATCTATTATTCTGCATATGGATAGTTCATGTTTTCCATACTTTCATATTTTTGTTTGGATTTGTTTTTATTTTGTTTTGAGATTTTTTTGGGGGGGGTCATTAAGGTATATGAGTTTCTTA
The DNA here is from genome assembly GCF_001458135.2 of Marmota marmota marmota. Taxonomy (NCBI): domain Eukaryota; kingdom Metazoa; phylum Chordata; class Mammalia; order Rodentia; family Sciuridae; genus Marmota; species Marmota marmota. The sequence goes on from NW_025999990.1 coordinate 27,247,324, forward strand.
TGTATTTCAGAACTCAATTGCTTATCAGATATGTGGTCTGCAAATATTTGCTCCCATTGTGTAGGTTGCCTTTAAACTTTTTTGACTATTTCCTTTGATATATGGTAACTTTTTTTTAATTTAGTGTCATTTGTCTATTTTTACAGTTGTCTCCTATACATGAAATCATTGTCAAAATTAATGACAGCTTTCCCCATCTTTTCTTCTAGAAATTTTAATTTCAGTTTTTGTTCTTAAATCCTTAATTCATTCTGAATACCTTTCATGTAGGTTGTAAGAAAAGGATCCAATCTCATTCTTTTGTATGTGAACATCCTCTTTTCCTAGTACCACTTCTTAAAGAGTCTTTCCTTTCCCCCATTTGTATTCTTGGCACTTAGGATTTCTTTACTGCTTGGATTATTTTATTTTATTTTATTTTTATATCAGGGATTGAACCCAGAGGTGCTTAACTACTGAGCCATATCCCCAGCCATTTTATTTTGTATTCTGAGATAGGGTGTCACTAAGTTGCTGAGAACTTTCATTGACTTTAAAATATTCTCACATTATTAGTATAAATCATACTGCACAGGTCAGTCATACATGTTTGCATTTAGCATTTTTTTTTTCTAGAGTTTGAAACCAGGGTCACTCTACCATTGAGCTACATCCCTACTCCTTCTTTGTAAAATTTTGAGGCAGGATTTCATGCAGTTGTCTAGGCTACCTGATCTTCTTACCCTTCTGCCTCAGCCTCTTGAGTCACAGAGATTATAGGCATGTGCCACTGTGTCCAGCCATGTTTAACCTTAGTAGAAATTCAAAGAAACTTAGTTAATAATCCTGACTAACGGTTGATTAGACAATTGTTACTTTCTCTTGGGGCCTTTTAGTTTCAAATTCAGTAAACAAACTACTATTAAAATGAACTTTCTGATGTCAGCTTTATCTAATCTGATTATCAGAATTAATCTCTCTGAATGTAGCTGCTTGTATACTTAATAATTACAATTTTTATTTTTTATTTTTTTTCAGTGTAAATGTATTACTATGCTTCATCAATAAATCTAAGTGCTGGCAAAAAAAAAAAGCTTCTGTCAGCATAAACATAGTCTTATCATTAAATATTTGTGATCTGCAATGAAAAAAATTGCTCATGATTCCATAGACATGTGGCACACTAGAACTACCTACTTCCCCACATCAGAGCCTTTCAGAGTAAGCCTCTGCTCGAGATGCAATTCATCACAGTTATCCCAGGTCACCACGTGTTCCTCCGTGTCATTTCACAGGGGAACACAACATGACATGGTGTAATTAAAGGAACGCAATGTGGTGGCTCCCATTAGAAAAAAAGGACGTGTTTTCCAGATCAGCTCATAGGTCTCTAGCCCAGCTGCCACAGAGAGGCTTTCGGAAGCTTTTGTGATGAAAACCGGCCAATCTCGTGTGTTCAAATGCGCAAGGTCTGCACATTGCTGCCCATTTCTATTAAAAACCAAGTCAACCACTGTCAGAGAGTGTTACAGACCTCCTCCCTCAAGCTGCGATCTTGTCAGATCTCATAAGCCAAACAAGGTTGGGGCTGGGTGCATACCTGGATAAGACACCTATTAGGAGAAAATGAAGGCATTCTGAGTTGAGATCAGGGAGCCATTTCACCTTCCCAGGCCAAATGGGATCACCTTATGGCCAGTGCATTTGGATTTAGTAACTTGGGCTGTGAGCCTAGACTGGGAACATGTTCGTGGATCACAAATTGTGTTTTCCTTCCCAAAGTTGGGGAGAGTCTTCTCTTGCTTTCCTGGCTCTGTTCCAGTATAGCTAATTGCTTCCTCTAGCTTTAAATTCCCCCTGCAGTGTCTATTGAAGGCTGTCTTCTTCATTTATGATTCTAAACTGTTGTGCCATGTTGCTGTGTGCTGGCAAACAGCTGTTGCGCTCCATTCCAGCTGTGGTAGAATTTTTGTAGTGGCCAGAGTGTATTGTACGCATGCCATACCCAATCGAGTAGAGAGAAGTCGTAAAGTCCTGGAGCTCATCCCAATGATGTATGCCATTTCAGTGAAAAATTATTCTATATAATCATATAGATGCAAATGCAGTTATATACTCCCACAGTCTAGACTTGTTAACTCACTACCATCTGTTTGAGATGAATTCTCAAAAGGAAACCCGGGTGGTGAGGCAAAGTGTGGGTTGGAAGTTGTGAAATTGGAAACTCTTATTTTCGTGATATTTATTTTTATTTTTATTTTTATTTTTTTTTGGTTTAGCAAGAGCACTCTAATTTAAATTCGTCATTGAAAAATCTTAACCATGTCAGCATATAGATTTTTATTTAAAAGGCCCATTTTTTTCTCCTAATTTTTTAAAAAGAATGTTATTTTGCTACCTATGAGTATAACTTGTCACATGCCAAAGACTGTAGAGCATAAAATGTTTGGCCTAGACACATAGAAGAGGACCTGGGAAATCACATGAAATGATTTTATTTTGGACAAAGATCTTCCTTGGTCCTTACTGAATTCCACAGTCAGAACAAAAGCATTGATCCTGGGGATATTACATTGATACCCTCATCCTGATCCCTGCCTTCTTGCTCCCTGTAGCACCTTATGCTCCTAGCCAATAAACTTGTTGACATGTACACTTGCCTACTTTAAAACCCCCATTTTCTCTTTAACAAGCAATGTACTTCTGGGTGTGGTGGTGCTTGCTTTAATCTCAGTGGCTCAGGAAGTTCATGCAGGAGGATCCTGAGTTCGAAGCCAGCCTCAGCAACTTACAGAGACCCTAAGCAGCTTAGCAAGACCCTGTAAATAAAAAATAAAAAGGTTTGGGGATGTAGCTTGGTGGTTAATCGCCCCTGGGTTCAATTCCGGGTACCAAAAGTAAAAATAAACAAGCAAAAACAAAACAAAACAAAAGCAATGTACTTTAGTGTAAGAGGAAACAAGAAGCTAAAGTGACTTATACTAAAATGAGCATCACCTTGTTTGTCTGCTTGGTCCATGGCCCTTGAATCCTGTCTAACACAGGTAAGTATTTTTTGAATCCTTATTGCAGGTGCTTTTTTCATCTCTTCTTTGTTATAAATTAGCTTTCTATTAAATCTGATCTTCACCAAACTTGAAAATCCAGGTGCAGAATGCACCTTTGTAATTATGCCTGGGCAGCTTAGCCTTGGGGTTTTCATCTCCTTGGCTTTTGCAGCTTGGGTTTTCACCTCCTAAAGCTGGGCTTGGTTGACTCAAATCAAGAACACAGTTTCTCACTGCAGAAACTTGTCCTCAACATCAGCCACATTGGCGGGGCTGCTAAAGGTCACCTCTGACAGCCTCTTATTGAAGAATGCAGAAAAAGAGAGAGGGAGGATTAGATTCAGGAAAAAAAAAAGTTTGAACTTTCCTATTCATAATTGTATATAAAAGTGCTACTTTGGGCTAAAAGTCAAAAATTCTATTTTCTGATACGAACTTTTTTTATTTATTTCCTTTGTCATTGGGTAAGTCAGCATTCTCTTTAAATAGAACATTATACAAGAATTAGAGATTTTAAATTTCTAATTGTGAGGTCATTTGATAAAAATTCTCACTCCATGTCCACAGGAGTACAAAATTGTGGACAGTTTGTGCATCCCAGCCTGTGAACCTGATGTCTGTTCTCATTCAGCTGTGCCACAGTAGCTGCTGGACTTTCTCTCCCACTGTAGTTATTCAGTAGACAAGGAACTGTGCTCTTGCTTGTATTGATACTCATTGACAGCATCACTCACAAGTCAGAGAATCACAAAAATCCAGGTTATAAATCCCATAAATGCCAGCCTCTTTGCAAGGCTTATTTGGTTTTTATAGTCATGTTTTCCTTATTAATTAATAATGTCCTGTTCATAGGGCTTTTTGATCATCATGGAATAAAAGGCATTTGGCCTGAGATGGAAATTTCCGCAAAATGCTTTGAATTTTGATGTTATTGTTGTTTTTCTGAAATTACAGGGTCACTAGGGTTAGAAACTGTGCCTGCTAATAAATGCTTTAGAGGTAGTGTTTCATTTCATGATAGGGATATGTGTGCATGGGTAAAATCAAGTTGGAAGAAAGAGTTTGAGTGTTCTAATTTGCCTTGTACCCTACCAGGTGTCCATGATGTTGCATGTTCAATTCAATTTAAACCAGAGTAGAGAGAGGTGATGTCAACTCACTAGACTTTTGGAAGTCTGCACCTCAATATTCAAATCCTTCATATACTGGCTGTTCTGATTTGCTCCTTAATTGTAGAGTTTGTATGAGAATCTCCCACCCTCACTTTAGGGGAATACTGTCTCAGTGACCTCAGAAAGACAATGCCATATTTTTCAGGTTAGTGGATGGCCTTGGACTGTCCACCCTTTCTTCTGCCTGTCAATTCAGCTGATTTTTAAGGTCTAGTTTCTTCTGTGAATTTCTCTTTGAACTCACCTGTACAGACTGTTCTCTTTCACTCTGAAATCCCATTTAGACTTCTATAGATGCTTAATCCCATACTTTCAGTTCTCTGATATGTTATTTTCTATTGTACTACAGTAACAAACAACCCCATAATTTTCAGTGTTTCTTTGCACATCTGTGTGTTTTGAGTATGAATGCTCATAACCATGGGGAAAATTATTACCAAGGAAAACATGTAGAGGGTACTCAATAAATTGTTTCCAAACTAAAGTTACACATTTCACTTACATTTCTGTCATGTCTGAATAGAAAAAAAAAAAAGAAGAAGAAGAAGACCTAAGACAGGGAGACTATTCCAGCAGAATAAAGTTTCTAAATACAAACACTTATTTCAATATGAGTGTATCCCTCATATGATGAAATCGACCAAGGCCTTGCCTATGCTTTCAATGCCATGGGTGGGTATCTACCCAACAACTACCCCAGCCACTAGAAGTAATGATTCCCCAATACCTGGGTGGTATAGTTCTTCCTGAATCAGACTGTCTCTTTAATCACTTTCCAACAGGCTGTTCTATTCACATGTCCACTTGATCTACATTAATTATTTTAACCGACATCCTTGTTAAGTGAAATTGTTTTTCCTAGCCCGACTATAAATAGCTTCCACCTTATTCATCATTTATCTCTTTGGAGATCACACTGGCTGCATTTATAAAGAAAGAAAGCCATGACTTGGCCAAGATACAGGAAACAGCCCTCTCGAGGGACAAAGGAATTTCACAGTTATTGGAGAGACACAGCTTATTTTTTTCCTGACAACACACCCAGGACAGGGCATTGGCTTTCCTTTAAGTGTGAAAGATTGCTTTTTGTTGTGTTCTTTCTCTGCTACCTGAGGAGGAGGCAAAGGAGAAACACCACTAACAAAGAGGGAACAGCCTGAATAACTAAAATTAATAAAGCCTTATCTCCTGTCACCTCTTCTCATGCACACACTCACAAAGAATAATTCAAGGTTAAAAATGTATTTTAAAGAGAAGAACAAATAGGGAATAAGTTTACTGTGAGTGTATGTAAAACGGTTAGTTAGTTAGCTTCCCAATATCTTTACTCCAAAAACACTGACAAGGGAAAATGAGAAGAAATTCAGTGCAAAACATTTCCAAGAGATTCAAGGTCATATCATTGCTGTTTCTACTAGGATAGTAAAGTCCCTGGTGTCAGTCACAACTCAGTTATACTCTAGTGGCAACCCAATCCATACTTTTAGTGTATCCAAAGTGAAAAACTTTTTTATTTGCTCATTGCTATGTCTCCACCGATGGTCAGTTGGGTATTCTGTTCCAGGGTGTTCGGGCATCAGTAGAGAATTTACTATTTGGAGCACTGCTATTTGGCTTCTAAGATACAGGCAGGTAGCAAGGTGCGCATGGATTTTGCCTGGAAGTCACATGCTACTTTGATAACCATTTGACCATTCAATGTAAGAAAGACACCTGGCATTGCCTAAATGCAAGTATGCAGGAAAGTACACTTTTGATACCATCCTGGAAGTGTATTAGCAATTATATTATTTAAATAACATGAATGACTTTGGTGAATCATCTTTCTGATATATAATATCCATTTACAGTTTTTTTTTGTTTTTGCTATATGTCTTTCCTCCACTGGAAAGATTATCCTTAAGTTCCTTCTTATCAAGCTCAAAATCCAGGAGTTCTTGGAGATGAAGAACAGTCTTATATTAGGTTTTTTTTAGGTTACTCTTTTTTCCAGATGCCTATGAATAAAAAGAGTCACTTTCTATGGGCATCATATTGACTATTTAGCAGCTGTCCACCAAAAAAAATCAATGAGGTTGTCACATTTTCTTGTTAAAACAATTCTCCTGTCAAGTTGGTTAATTCACTGATCTTAATTAACAATTGAATTCCATAGGCCAAACAGCAGTCTACTTGGTTATGTGACAATTAACTACTATGAGTATTCGGAAGGCTCATTAAAATAAAGAAAGGCAGAAGCAGTCAATTTTGGCTAAAAGGGATTTATAGACAAAATCTGGGGTTCTGTAGCTGTGCTTGTGAGTAGGTTTTGTTGATTGCTCTTCTTCCTTTCAATAGCCTTAATATCTCATTTTTGTATTTTGCATATATTATTTGAAGATGTGTGTACATAAATGTATATGGTCAATAGGATTGATGGAAAACTAATGAAACAGTTTTTTAATTTGATATTAAGTTTCAGAAGTTCAGAGTCAGTAAAGTTTCTGATTGTGTGTCTTCAACATCTGATAACACTCCCTCTGCTCTCTAATTTTTCCACCACTTCTTATGATCTTAGGATTTGTTCTTCAGATACTTTTATAGCCTCCTATCAATGACATGTAAATTGTTAAATGAAATATCCCATAAAACATTCCCATTAATTAAAGATCACACCATTGTTCCACAGTTCTATTTCAAAGAAATAAAAATTTCCACTTTAACCAAAACTCTTCAGTCACAAGCAACTGATTCCTGACTCAAACTCAGTTATAGTTTTTGAAAGCATATATAAGCAATTGGTCTGTATATCAAACAACATCAGAATTCAGTGACTTAAAATAACAATAATTTATTTAGATCAATAATATGTAGATCAGTCGATATAGTTGAAAAGCTCAGCTTTAAACTCTGGCTACAGATGAGCTTGCATTCTTACAGTTACACTTATGTCTGTTCCATGCAAACCAATTATAAAGTCCAGGTTAAAAGGATAAGTGCCACTTTTCATGTTGAAGAAGACAGACTGAACGACAAACCCAATGGTGCAAATACCTTGTAAGCAACTGCTTATATCATGTTTGCAAATGGCAAAGCAAATCACGGGTTCATACTGAGCTCAAAGAAGATGGGATGTGTGCTCCTCCCACTGGGGTGATAGAAAGGGAGAAAAAATAGTACTTTCCAAAAGTAATCTGATCTTCCACAGAGGGCACCATATTTGTTCATGTACAATGCAGTCCAAGGGCAGTAAATCAGACTGTGCACAGTGTGATCAAGGGCAAATCATCACCTTTTCCTTGCTCTTGATTTGTCTATATCCCATCTCTGATCCCTCAGTATGTTGACTTTATTCTCTGGCAGATTTCCTAACATAATGAAAATCCTGTTATTTTAAATTTATGGTAGCTTAAGTACAATATTCTTTTGTATTAATATACAAATGTAAAAGGAATCTTTTCTTCTCATAGGAGCCATAGATCAAGCTTCAGAGAAGTTTCAGACTGGTTTAGCGGGAGGTTGATGTCCAGTCCATATCAATCACAGAGGTCAAAGGAAGAGTGTATTTGGTTAATAAACCTAGATTAACCCACATGTTGAGAAGATGGTGCACAAAATTGAACTTTCTCAGCTAATACAACCAGAGTGTGGGTCAGATACCACATGTGATAGTAAATCTGAATTGTCAACTCCATGGAATCAAGAGATGGGTAAAATTAAGAGACTTCTTTGTGCGTTGATTAGGCTGTTTCCAGAAACAATTGGCATGTGAGACCACAAACTGAGGGGCAAGACCCATTTTGAACAGAGGTGTCACAGTCCCAAGGTGGAAGGAGGAGGAATCTCAAACACACAAAAGCTCAATTCTTCTTGTGATTCATTTGCTTCTGTGATTGCTTGAGGATACAGGACTACAGCTCCTTCTCTCTTCCAAAATGGACTCTGAACAGCAAGCGACTCTCCAGGTGTTCCCAGGCTTTTAGTCTCAGAAAGGGGTTACATCATTAGTCCCTTTTGTTCTGAGGTTCCAGCTTCATAGACTGAACTGCTGCCAATCCCTCTGGCTCTGCAGCCTGCAGATGGCCATTGTGGGACTATCTGGTTTTGACCACATGAGCAAGTTTACAAATCATCATATACATACACACACACACACACACACACATATATATATACACCGTATACACACACACATACACACACATATACACCGTATACACACACACATATATACACCGTATACACACACACATATATACCGTATACACACACACACACACACATATACACCGTATACACACATATACACCGTATACACACACACACACCTATATACACTGTATATTAATTGAAAGTGGTATTTTCTCTAACTGATTAATTGATTCTGTTCCTCTAGAGAACTCTATTGGGTAAAGCAAATTGGATAGTTGCTATAACCAAAAGAATTATTAATTATGAACATGTAAAAATACATGTCCACTACATTAGTAATATGTAATCAATACACACATCTTATATAAAATACGTAGATGACCCCATAAAAACCCATATATGTGTAATGGAATTTAGTGGAATTCCCCTATATGCAAATATGTAGATTAACCTTTACTGAGTTTTCCCAAAGGGAGACCATTTTTTCTGAGTTCCAAAATAAGTGATCATTTCTATGTTACTTGATATTCACAGAAAATAATATCTATATTTTAATTAAAATTTTAATTAAAATTTGTAATGAGATTCCAACAAAAATATTGGGTTTCCAGGGAGCTTAGACATAATGTTTTATTTAAAGAGAAGGAAAAGAAGGCATCAAGATAACAACTAATTTCCCCAATGTCACAGGTGGATATTGACAAGACTCATTCAGAGCAGACCACATAAGCTGAAATATACAAGCAATGACATTAGCAAATTAAGTTTAGGTTTAACCAGACCCAGTACTTAAATAGATGAAATTAACATGAGTATGGATAGTCTCCTCTTCTTTCCTATCTATAGATGCAAGTTGCATGGATTGAATTTGTTCCCCAAAGTTTCTGTGTTGAAAACTTTATCAGCAATGCTACAGTGTAGAAAGGTGGGACCTTCAAGTGGTATTTTCTCTGATTAATTGAAAGAGTGGGGTTGCTATAAAAGCAAGTTCAGCCCGCTCTTGGTCTCTCTCCTCCTTCCTTTCTCACTCTCTTACTTCTGCCATAGGATGATGCGGGAAGACGGCCCTCATTAGATCCTGCCACCTTCATATTATTCTCCCTACCATGCAGAGCTATGGAACATACCTCTTTCCTTTATAAACTTTTCAGTCTTTGGAATTCTGTTGTATCAAAACAAAACAAACTAAGATAAACATTTCTTTCAAGACCATGTTCCTATTAAAGCAGGCTAACAGTGTAACCATCCCCATTTCCCACAGTTCAGAGATTGGCAAATATTGATGTGCACCATGCCCAGAGTTGTAAATAAGTACCCATTGCTGAGGCTTTTCAGATTCAGTCAGGCATTTCTAGGGACAGCCAAGCATATGGTTGGTCTTCACAGAATTAGTTTCAATTTCAAATTTCCTGATTTTGCTCCAGTAGGATGTTTTGGGACAGTAGATGAATGGAAGATACACAAGAGAGGGTCAAAATTTAGTCAAAAATGGAGTATAAGTGTTTATGAGGGAGACAATCACATTGGTTGGTATCCGTTTCTTTTATGAGAGGTCAGGCATTACACCTTATGTGTGGTGTACATATGCCCACCTAAAAACTTTTATAGAATAAGAAGGAAAACAAAGATGTGTAGCTCCATTAGAGTGTTAGCTGAATTGTGTTCTGTTCTTTCTCACTTTGGCCAGAGCCAATTTAAGCAGATCTTCATTTTCTTCTCATGCTCCATTTCCACCAAATGTCTTTTCAGTTCAGATAAAGCCTCTCTCAGCCAGACTTTACTTCTGTCTTGCACTGGCATAATTACAGAAAATTGCACTGTTTGCTCAATTTTTGCAAATTGAGCTAATGCAAAACTATGTAAATTATTTACCAAAAAGGAGCAAAATCAAACAAGTAAATGGGCTTGTGCTACACATTAAGAGAGCAGAATGGCATAACCAGCTTCCTGGTTATGGAGCCAGCTTGATTAACTCAGCCCAGGGCTACACAGTGGGACCGCCCTCGTTTGGCTCTGGTGAGCATTAGAAGGGGTAGCCCTACCCCACTCTCTAGAGTACTAATCATTTTTTTTTTCCAACTTTTGAGTCAGCTGGAGAATTTTGGAGAGGTCAATATTTTGCAGTCTGATTAAGGCAAAGTTCTCTGCTTCCTACTGTTTCTCTTGCTCCTCATTCTTTTCTTTGTCCTTTTTTTTTTCCTTCTCATCTGCTCCTTTATCAAACAGGAAGTTGCTTTTCTGGAACAAAGGTTAACTAAGGATGCAAGTCTTAATTTCATAAGTTTTTCATTTTGTGGTTGCTTTTTGTCAAACCATTTAAATGAATTAGCAGCATGATTAAGAAAGAGGTTGGTACTTAGGTAGACTTCATCACATCTGAAATATCATGCTTGTGTGGTTAGTGAAAAGCATAAGAAGAATCCTTGTGAACAGGAGTATTTCCTTTTCACTTGACCTTGAGAACACACTTTTGCCTGCCTGTGCCTTGCCTAAATCACACTTCCTGTGTTCTCCTAGCTTTGTTATTCTTGACTACTGCTGGTTTCTCTCTTAGGTTTAGTAAGGAGGTAGACAAAGGATCAAGAAATGGCATGGGGAGCTAAGATTGAGAAGAGAAATTGTACCTGTTTGTGTGTCTTTGGCCATGGAATTCACATTTGTGATTGTCCCAGGAACAGAATCGTGGTTTTGAATTTTTAATTCAAGTTGTATCATACATTTGGAATTCTTCTAAAAATCTTATGGAGAAAGATAAATAAATAGAGGTGGAAGAAACTCAAACAATATGATTATATTGCATAATAATAATATAATAGATCTAAATTTTATGTAGCCTAAGTATTCAGCAAGGGAATGGACTCATATAAATTCATGAATCTTAATAACTAAGAGGGTAAAATCATGCAGTTCTTTAACATGTCCTGTGCGAAGCATGCAGTAGCAAACCAGATAAACATAGTCCTCTCACATGACAGCTATGGAAGAAAAAAGGACTTATATTTTGAATAATGAGCAAGGTTGAATAATTTTAAAATAAATTTAAGGGTATAACAATTAGGGACAAGAGTATGATAAACACATTGGAATGTGAGGGAACTTTTGAGGAATGATGGGTGGAAATATCTGTTTGGGGAGAGAAATTTCATTAATTTGCATATATGGGTCATACTTTGACATTCACATTATTACATGGATATAATTAAACACATGCATTCGTGCATGTGGTCATGTAATAGGTTTGACATTTTACTTAACTTTATTATCAATTAATTGATGTATTTTTGTGGTGCTGGGGGTGAAACCTGAGGCTTTGTAATTCTAGGTAAGCTCTCTACCCCTAAGTTGTACCCCTAGTCCATAGGAATTTTATTTAAGGAGGAAAACTGGCCTGATTAATTGGTGTGTGATGAAAGTTGATTTTGAAAAATGTCTACTTGATTTTAGTGTTTTATTCATTGTCTTGGTGTTGTGATTTGTCCTGTTCTATAACAGGGGCAACATTAAATTTCATAACCCTTTTGAACTTTGTGATTTCTACAAAGGTGAATATGATACAACTTAATATCCCTTGGTATGATCCTGAGCCCGAGATTGCTTCCCTTTATTTTCTTCTGTTTAACATATTTGGAAACACAGAGAAAAATATTCTATCCTAGATCACTTACTACATGTAGTTACAGATTTATTATTTGGATCTAATGCTTTTTAGTACTGGAAATGTAGTCTAAAAAAAAACGCAATTCATTTCATTAAGTTCAGTTCAATTTGAAAGCACTTGGAAAAGTGATAGATGGTCCAAATAGTTACTGATAATTTTAATAGTTCATATATGAGATATTATAGCTAGGTATTGGTTTAATTAGCCAAAAAGTGACATTCATATATGTGCCATTAATACTTCATTTCTTGCATATATATATATACTGTTGGAATTGTTTAAACAAAATCAGAAAATCTCAAATTAAAAAAGTAAATAAATAAAGCACTGGTTTTCTTTGCCCCCAGTCATCTCAATCTCAACATCATCATTCTCCTTTTAGAGATAACCTCTTTCCTCCAAAGAGCAAAAATTGCACCAGTTTTTCTTTGTCCGTATTGTCTAGGTCCTATTCCTACAATGTTTCCTTGACATTTTCATCTTCTTTCCTAAAAATCCTTCCTCCAACAGTTTTATTGAGTGTCACAGCTTCAACTCTGAACTTCAAGGAGATAACCAAAAATCTCAGAACTCTTTACAATGTGACCAATTTTCTGCCTCCAGTTCCCCATTACTGCTTGATACTTCTGGTTTTATAGCCAGCTATCAATTTTTTTGAAAATGTTTTTATTCCTGTTTTCTAATTCCTTCCTTCCTTCCTTCCTTCCTTCCTTCCTTCCTTCCTTCCTTCCTTCCTTCCTTCCTTATGAAAACACTACTATTTTAGTTACCTAGGCTGGCATTTTCAGAATGCATATGCAATTATTTTTTTTCTTGTGAAGTTGATCAATATCATTTAAAAAGCATCCTGCTTTATAATGTTCTCATTGTTTATATCCAATATTATTTGATTCCCTTGTTGCATTTCTACTCCAAATTCTCCGTGTTCCTTGTCTACTGTGGAATCTGACTGATCTCTCCTGTCCTTTGCTCAGTGCCCCTTCTCCACCATTGACCTTGTAAGGAACAATAATCTCTAAGATAAGATGACACTTCACTCCCTCAGTAGAGCCTGTGATGCAATATATCAAGGTGGTTGTGGTTGTTGGCAAGTTTAGCACTGAGGTTAGAAATGCCTACAGAATATTTAGAGAAATTATATCATACATTATGTGATTTCACATTTAGCTACATTTTATCTTTCTTACTTTTACTTTTTTGAGTTTTCTATAGCACTTTTAATTTTTCTTCAAGTTTCTTCAAGTTTCACATATCTTGAAAGTTTTTATGAATCTAACTACTATTGTCATTGAACATCTTTTAAGAGACCACACCAAATGTTGTGAGATTAAACAAAAACTGCCATCAATCCCTGTTCATTTATTATTATCCCTGTTTGGGGGAATGAGTGACTGGGATTGGCTAAGTGGCTCCTATTCAGGGTGTCTCATGTAACTGTGGCCATACAATGGTTATGGCTGGAGTTATCCCCCAAGTTTCTTTACTCACATATTTAGCATCTGGGAGGAATAAATGAAAATGGCTAATGCACCCTGTTTGTCCCTGTGTCCTCTTTCCAGCACAGCAAATTTGGTCTCACTGGACTTCTTATAGGATGGCACAGAGCTCTGACATCACTTGGCCTGGGAGATTCAGGCAGAAGCCACCTCATATTCATTTAGAAGTCACATAGTACAACTTCTGCTCCATTCTACTAATTTAGGAAGCCACAGGGCTGACTCAATTTCACAGTAAAGATATAGGTTCACCTCCCCAATGGCAATATGCTGCAAGCCCATGTTTAATGTCAGATATTTTTTTGTTTCCATGGTTGAGAAATAAAATCAACCAAGTGGATTAAGATGTACCATAAGTAAAAATATTTACAAAAATAATTATTTGGCCACCTCTGTTCTTTGTCACCTACTAACCTAACCTGTGAAGTATTCATCTCCCTATAGCATAATGCTTATCTTATAGCACTCTACCAATCAATAGACAACGTTTCTCACTGTGTGATGTGCTAATTTGGAAAATGTGATTTAAAAAAGCTTCTGTGGTCAAAAATTTTTAAAACATTTAAATAAATGTCTATACTACAGGACTCAAAAATGTGGATTGTGAATGATCAAGAAGAACAGGTACTGCATACAAGACCTTGATAACAGTCTAAAGATCCTTTTAAATTCATATTTCCTATCAATGCTTTTTTCACTTGTATTTTGCAATATGCACTGTGGAAAGCATTGATCTGCACAACACTGCCGTCTAAACTAAGCACCTTTGAGAGACTGAAGTTTGCTTTTAACCATTTCCAGTATCCACTATTCCAGTCACCCCATGGTAAGGGACCCTTTATTTAATCTCCATAATGTGCTCTCCATACTAGGTATTAAACCAGTTTCCCAAACTCATTCTCCTGTCCTAAGCAATTCATTCCCAATCTCCTGCTACCCATGGGCTTTGGATATAGTATCACTTTCTTTACAATCAATCTCTGGCTTTTGTATTTACTCATTCCCTACAACATTCTCACACCCATTGGGTGACTTTGCAAGTTCTAGAGAAAGGAAAATACCTTTCACTGAGCCCTCATCACATCAGTTCCCAATACAAACTCTGCTCTGTCCCCTATCACAGCTACGTATGGCCGTACTTCCTCTTTCATTTTCACTGGGAGACCCAGGTGTGTTGTGTGGTTTTACTGTTTTTGAGTTGATAATCATCAAGCCATGGCAATCCAAATCACAGATATATACATATTTCTCACAAGTTTTAATGTTAAGGTAAAAGTCATCTTTACTCAAATGTAATTAACTAACAATGGTTTAGAGGACATAAAACTCAATCTTGCCTAGTGTTTGTGTCAAAGAAAATTTGAATGAAGGCATTGTCCATATCTTTGAAGAGGAAAAGAAAAAATATATGTGATATGATGAGTTTAAATACGTGCATATTTTCAAAGAAAGCAATACGTTCAATAAAAAATCTATTGTCATTAAGACTATTGATAAAGTTTATAAAAATATTTATGTTATTACAGTCTTATTTTTCAGGAAAGGTAAAGGGAGATTGAGATTGACTATACCATTTAGAAATGAAATGGGAGAGAATTAACTTTTATTCAATAGCACTTTCATTCTCTCTCTCTCTCTCTCTCTCTCTCTCTCTCTCCTCTTTTTGTGGGTACCAGGTACCCCATAGTTGACCACAGAGCCACATCCCCAGGACTATTTTGTATTTTTTAGAGGCATGGTCTCACTGAGTTACTCAGCATCTTGCTTTTGGTGAGGCTGGCTTTGAACTCACAATCATCTTGCCTCAACCTCATGAATCACAGGATTACAGGAGTATACCATCACCACTGGCTCTGGCTCTTTAATAGTTATAATCATATTTCCTTTTATGAAGATAGTTTTTTCTTTTAAATCGGAAAAAATAAAGAACTAAAGAATATCCTATATTTAACGTGAACTATAAGAGCTATGAAGGGCAGGAATCTTTATATTTATCTACTTTTACATTTTCCCACCATGCATTGGACCAATCTTTTAGTTCACTTAAGGCTCACAAGTTTAACTTCACAGCCTTGGGTATATTTCTCAGTCCCTGGGTTTTGAAAAAAAGATCTCACCTTTGTAAAAGTGCAAGGAGAATGTGAAGATCAGAGTTGTTAGAATGTCTAATGGAGATGATGTGAGTGGATGCAAGGAAGCGAAGCAAACTAGGAAAGGACAGAAAAGAATGACCTACATAATTAAGTAGATCTGAAGGCAGCCAAGGTGATGCAGTCCTGGGGACCCTAGACATCTGATACAAACGAACACACTCATGACCCAAACCGGAGAGAGCCTTGATGCCAAAGAAATGAAGTTCACAATTTAAAAAGGATATTAGGGGTTTAGCTGGAGGGAAAGAATGGCCTGATTACTGGAGAGCAGGCAGCATTACCTTGTCAGAAGCATTCTGAATGAAGTGCAGACAAAAGCTATGAGGAAAAAAAATATATATGTCAGAGGCGACTTCATACAAGGGACATTCGGCAACAGTATGAATAAAATACTTACTAGTTGTACTTACAGGTAATAAAGGCATCAAATTATCATGATCAGTTGATACCTTGACTTTTCAGATCATCAAGAACTGGTTGTCAAATGGTGCAATTGCAAGAATATCTATTGTAATCATTCACATTCTTATGTGCCTTTTATCCTGTCATCCATGATCTGCTTCTAATTCTAGCATTAGGCCATCCATGATGCTGGACTCACAGTTTAATGGGGATAGCTGATATTCCTAGTATACAAAAATTTTCAGACTCTGAAATCAAGTTCTCTTCCTATGTCTCTTACCCTTCATGCTTCCTGGCTCAGCAAGGTCAACCTTTTCTACTACCGGAATGAACATTATAAGAACACAATTCACAAGTCCATTCCTTCAAGTGAGATATCTCTGATCTCCAGGAGTGTTTAGCCCTCTGCCTACATGGTATCTCCTAAATAGTTTCAGAACATTTTAAACTCGATATAGTTAAAACTAAACTTGACAAAATTATATTTTATGTCTTCTTGTCTTTAAAAGAGGTGCCATCTTCCACTCAATTTATATAATATGGAAACTAAGAATTACCCAGAAATTGACTGTATTTGTTTAACTCTAAGTTTTGTCCATATCATTGTGTAAATACTTTTATCCTATTTCCCTTCATGTCTATGTCTACTGTTTCATTTCAAGCTGTCTTTTTTATTTCTGGAACTTTTACATTAGCCAGTTTACCTGGTTTATGTTTATGTTTTCACTTCCCCACTTATATCTTTTCTTCATGTTCTAGCCAATATTATTTTTAAATGAAAATTTGATATTTTTCTTGACTTTCAAATTATTTTAATTTATCGTTCATAAAACCTAATTGGCATTTCTTCATTTGGCCCTGGTCTGATCTGATTCCAACCTGATACCTCTTCAGCTTTATCTCATGGCTGAATCTATCCCTTTCTTCCCCTTTAATCCCTCCCATGTTGGCACATGTTGTGCCTCGGACATGAAGTGTTTTTCTGTGCTTCAGTCACAGCTCTTCCTAACTGCTCACTGACTAGTTTTTCATGCAGAATCCCGGAGCTTCCTGATTGGGATCAAATAGTTCTTACACTTGTGGAATTAGGCACTTGGACTAGAACATTGTCACTGTTTCAGTTTTCCATTGGTTTGTGTGGTTGACAATGTTTTTTTTTAAATCCTTTATTAAAATATATACTCAATGAGATCATGTTGTTCGTCATTGTAGTCCCAGTATTTCAGACTGTACTCCGTACATATTAAACATTGGGTGAAGACTTGATAGATGGGTAAATTCCTCCATTGATGAATCAAAAGATAACAATTATAGCCCGGATGAATGTGAGTATCATATCTTTTTGTGCCCCTCAGAAAGAGGGTAAAGAGCTCAGTCAATGCATATGATATTACTATAGAAAAGTAATTAATTGTTGAGTTTATGTTTCAGTAAATCTCAAAGGAACTCATTGTTCTACTGAGGATATTCCTGGTTGCCAAGGATAGTAACTAGTCAAGGGGCTTAGACTGTTTTTAAACTGTGTCATGAAAACCTAGAGTGGGGAATAATAAAAGAAAGAAATACAGCAGGCCAGAGCCAGTTGGCAGTAATGAGGGAAGGAGTGATTGCCAACAACTGCACTTTTCAGTGAGACAAGAATGTGATCAAAACGATTAAAACCTCAGGGATCACGCATCAAGTCAGTGCACTTGCCAGCCAGCAATCAAATCTTCATCCAATGTACCAGAAAAAACACTGGCAGGAAACCAAAGTCGATTTGTATTTGGTTATGAAGTGCCGCAGCTATTGTCAACTTTAGGAGTAGGATGTCTCATCTGCCGATTGTCCTGTAAAAGTTCTTCATCGGGAGCTCCAAACAAAAGCCACCATCATCAGTTCTGAAACACATATTCCAAATACTGAGTAGGGCTTGAGATTGAATTCTCTTGTCCTAGTTTTCTGTCAGGTGCCAAACTATGTTCCTGTGTGTGTGTGTGTGTGATGGTGGTGGTGTGGGGAAGGTGTTAAAGTCTTCATCTCCAAAAGATTTATTTAGTTGAATATTCAATTGTCTAAGCTTCCCCCTGAAACCTAAAGTTGATTAGTACGATTGCCTATTGTATGCCCCAACATACTGCAGGTGTTCCACGTACGTGATTTTAACCTTCATGACATATCCACAAGATAAATACTACTCTCTGAGCAGATTAGGAACCAGAGTCAGCAGAGGTTAGAATTTTGTCTGAGGTGGGAACTGAGCATAGTCTGTGTTACTATAAATCCAGTGTGTAAATCACTGCAGGTTTAACCTCCAAATTCTTTGCCAACTGAAAATATAATCTATACTATATGTTTGGTTGAACCCTTGGGGGACATAATCTTAAAACAATGTGTCCGATATGTCATGTGACACTTTATATATTAATTCAATGGCATGCCTGCAGAAAAGAAGTAGACTAAGCATTTTATTCACGTAGGATTTATCTATGCTGATTTCCATAAATGCAAGTAAAACAGATGCAAACATTTTAGCTATTGATATTATTTTGCCAAAGATACCTTGCGTAGGATTATTCACATAGTTACCTCACTAGGCCTTTTGATCTGGCAAGCATGCAGGCAGCCTGATTCTGGCTATGAAGAAGACACCAAACTAGAATAGAGTTGATGATTAGAACCAGTCCTGCCAGTTTTTTGCCTCTTGGATTGTTTTGGTTTGGAAGGAAAAAGCAGTATGTACCAACTTCCTGGTCACCAACACAGAGTCATGATGAGGTCGACTAGACAGAAGCCATTGCTATACTACAATAATATGAACTAAGAGGAATAATAATAAAAAAGTGAAACTTTGACTAATATAATTCTAGAGATATGATTCATCCAGTATAGTTTAGAAACAATAAAGTCATTATATTGTCATTTATGAGTTGTGGAGCTGGCTCAATCAATTGCCATTAGGTTCTTAATATAGGGCCTTCTGTGAAGAATTAAAGGAGTCTAGAAAAAAAGTGCTTATTGAGTAATCTGGTTCTTTCTCCTCCTCCTCCTCATAGTGCTTTTTATAATTGTATTCTTTTGTAAGCATCCTTTTGGCTCTGTAAAGTAAACTGTAGCTTATGTATCTTCTGTGGGGCCTGAATCCATTTGCTATCATCTTCATACCACAGGATTCTACTTGCTTCTTTGGTCCTCATTATTATTCATAAATCTTACATGTTTAGTTGAATAGTTTGAACTATGTGTGATACTATGAGCGAAAAGAACTTTTACTTAGTGTCTGCAAGTATGAATTGTAAAAACGTATTTTTCATCTCTCCCCACCCTGCTCTCTACTTAGTTGTCCCATTCCCTTACTGGTACATGACACACAATGTGTTTTTCTTTGAGAAACAGAAGGAATAGTCATGATTTATATTGATATCTGTATAATGTGAATTTAAGTCAGCATATGTCATGGCCTATGATGAATCCATTGTGTATATTATTTTTTACTTTCAATGAATCATTTTTTGTGGACTGTTAAAGGAATATCAAACAACCCTAAAGCAACAGCCAGGAATTGTTGGTGTGAATGAGGATGGGGTCATTAAAGAATAGCCAGTGTTTATGTAATTGTACAGCAGAAAGATCCTCTCATCTGCCAATGAAGAACTGGCTGGTGCTGTGGAAGGGAGACTAGCAGAGATAGATAAAGTGGCTCTCACTTGATGCACTTGTACCTAAGCTTCCAAATGGCACCCACAACATCCTTTCCATACACCAGGTTCCCTTGACATTAGAGAAATATCACCAGTACAAGCCTGCCATATGGGCATCTCCAGG
This sequence comes from Marmota marmota marmota, assembly GCF_001458135.2. NCBI lineage: Eukaryota > Metazoa > Chordata > Mammalia > Rodentia > Sciuridae > Marmota > Marmota marmota. The sequence goes on from NW_025999990.1 coordinate 27,267,166, forward strand.
CAGGGCATCTGCTGTGCGCTGTGGTGGCACATGGTAGAGACAAGAAAGGTTTAACATTTTTCATTAGTGTATGCCATAGACAGTTGAACTCCATTATAATGTCTGCAGGAAGAATCTGATCCATTCCATTATCACAGTGACAAAGGGAAAGGCTGGCTTGTGATTTCAGAAAGGTCAGAGTGAACTGGTATTCAGCTCTAAGTACTCAAGGTATGATGACAATAATGGGAGAAAAGGTTTTGAAGATGAAGTTTACAGTCTGACAAAAATTAACATTTAAAAAGAAAATCTTATCTGGGAGAGATCCCTATTGGTATTCCTCTGTCCTAGACATTTCAGGTTGTTGGTATATTTATATACAAATATGTTATTTCTCCTTCAAAAATTCATGTCTGCTCTCTGATTATTCCCATACTGAAATGTTAGAAAGAGATGCCTGTTGCTATGGCAGTGACTGTGATGTCACAAATGAAGATAATTGTTTCATTGTGTGATTAAACAAAAGAGTGGATAGGGGAAAGCAGGTGGCTTATCTGTGTTTCTGGCTATAGGTAGCTAATTATTAATTTCTTTGTCAATCTTGGGAATAACACTAATCACAGGGAAACCCCTGGGGGGGGGGTTTGCAAAGGTGGAGAGGGTGTGATGTCTAATTGTACTGGAATCCATATTGTACAATGGCATGCCTAAACTAGTGACTAAAAATTACCTATATCTTTTAGAACACAATCTGCATGACTCACAATAAAAATCAGACAATGAGCTGCTGCTTCCTGAAAAACCCTTTAATTAACGAAAACCTCAGTGCTATGTGTTTATTCTCACCCACCACACATTCTTTATTTTTTAAATCTTTTTTTTTTGGTATATGGTTTCATTTCTGTTATCACAAACAAAAGGAGGGGAAATGGTTCATTTGAATTTATAAATCACTTCCCTTGCTCCATAGAATGTAAGAAGTGAGCCTCACAATTAGGAGAACTACTTTTCCCCATATTTTCTCTCCACCCTCACTCACATCCAGGCTTTTTTTTCTCATCCTTTTAATTTATTAGTCAAGCAACAGATTTCAAATTGCACATAGTGCTAGATATGCCATACTCTAGCATTATGTGCACTGCATTGTCACCTAATTTAAATCAACAAAACATGTAAAACACATTAACACTGTTTTGTCTGCTTTTGTTAATTTTCTTTCTTTTTTTTCAGTACTTGGGATTAAACCCAGGGTTGTTTGCTGTACTACTCAGCTCTACTCCCAGCCCTTTATATTTCTTATTTTCAGATAGGATCTCACTAAATTGCCATGGCTGGCCTCAAACTTGTGATCCTCCTGCCTCAGGCTCCTGAGTTGCTGGGATTGCAGGTGTGTGCCACCACGATGCATGACCACATTTAATCTTATACAGAATATGTCACCTAAATCTATTTATTAGGAATATGTGGAGTGTCACTCTAAATCTATCTTTCCGAACCAAACCTAATGTTACTGACCTTTCTAGTCATAACCCAGTTGACCCTATTTCATTATGACCAGTGGAGACATGTTGGAGTTATGATCTTATAGGCACACAGTCACTGCATTCTTTTGAGTTTTGTCCATGTACTAATAAATCCTATATTTTGCAATCCTCTCTCAGTCCCATAATCAGATACCCAGATGATATAATACTACTTTTGATAAGATAATTGCCATTTTGAAAATATTTCTTAGCTTTGAAACACTGTTGGATATTATGGACCAATGTTTTCTAATTTCTTTCCTCCTTAGATTCTGTAGTGCTATTCTGTCTATTGCCCTTTCTAATCATCCCTTCCTATGATTGCCCGCCATTCTTTCATTCTCGGCATAATCAAAATACATGCATGACTTTAAGTTTTTTCCTTTACTTTCTGCTGTTCTCACTTTTCGTGTTGTATAGAAAACGAGATTTTTATGTTTTCTTTTTTTATTCCAATTATCACATATTTGCCCAAATCATTGGATCCTCAATCAGTGCCTCAAACTAAGGTGTTTTGACTAAACTCTGATTTTACATTAGCCTCACTACCTGACTCTTGCATAGGTAGCATAGCTGTTATGAAAATTAGATCTAATAAAATTCATAAATTGATTAAAGATTAAGTTTCCTTATATATAAACTTTCTTTCCTTAGGAATTTCTTATTTCAGTACATGGTCAATTTATATAAAGATTTCCAGCATCCAATTAATTTTATATCCTGTGGATTCTGCATCAAAATATTTTCAAAACACTTCCTTCCTCCTATCTTGATTTTTATGCCAATATCATTATTCATATTCTCATCATCTGTCATTTGTTTTGTTTTCTAACTGTATTTTTGTGGCTGGTATTTCTATCTTTTAACAATCAATAACTCTGTGTGTATGTATGTGTGTGTGTGTGTGTGTGTGTGTGTGTATATATATATATATATATATGAATTTCTCCTCTCTCAAACTCAAGTACAATTACTTTATTTATCTTTCACAAATCACCTAAAGATTGACTAAGTTGGTACACTTAACAATATATTTTAAAGCCTTATATTTTGTTTTAGTTATCACACATTTAGTATAAACTGACAAAGATAAATTGAACAAGTTAACAATTATACCATAAAAAAATCTACCAAATAATTATCTAAAATATAAAAAAGTTACCTCCAATAAACGCTGCTAAAAAATGAATGTGTTTTATCAAAAATATATAATTATAAAAAATCAACTTTGTTCAAGACACAGAAACAAATTTGCCCTCTTACCTTAGACAACTAAAAATTCAGACAAACTGAATGATTTTTATGATTTTGAATATCAAGTAAAGGACAATAATCTACATGAAACAGGAAAGAAGTGAAGTGAGCCCTGCCACTGTCCCAACATTCTACCTGGATGAATTTTCCCAGTTTGGATATGGGGAAAGTGTATCAAATGGGAGCTCTCAAGTCTTCTTGAATAGAAGAATGTGCAAAGTAAGTGGGAGTCACAGAAAAGTGGATTTTACCTGACATGAGTGTTGGGAAGAAGAAAGGTGCATGAGGAAACTAGAGTTTTGCAGAGAGTATCTATCAAGTTTTCAGCTGCATGCGAATCGCATTATGTGCATGAGGAAATAAACTGATTCTGCTGAAAGAGATACCAAAAAAGATTAGGGCATGCATTTCCCAGGACCCCTACAAGACTAGAAATAGTTCACAGTACAAATAGCCTAAATTGAAAATCTCCTAATTCTTGGAATAATGGTGGTACAGTGAGTAAGGCCTTGTTTCAGTGACAAGGAAACATATGGGCCCTAGAATAAATGCTAATATTGTTTTACAATCAAAGAGCAAATGTCTGGCCCTACAAGATCAGATAGTTTACACAAAAATTAATGCATCCCAGAAAAATCAAAAGATACAAATACAAAATAAGAATATAAAAATATCTGGGACACAAAGAGCTAAACTTCATAAAGTCTGATATCAATCAAATATTCCCAACCTAAAGGAGAGTATAGAATCATCAAATGATAAAAAGAAAACTCAATCAAAACTGAACCAATGACAACAACACCATTTTATAATTGTATTTCACATGTTCAAGAAGTTAGATAAGTGAGCATAGGAAGGAGAGATGTGAAACACACTAAAAAAAAAACCCAGAATGAACTTCTGGAATTGAAATGACAGTGTATGAGATGAAAAGCACAAAGATTATACTGTTGGTAGATTTGATATTGCAGACTATGACATTATGGAATTAAAGATATGAAAACAGTAACTATGCAAAATTAGGCACAGAGCGAAAATATGACATTAAAAGTGAACACAGAATCAACAGACTGAGGGACAATCTCAGGTAAATTGATATACATGTCCTTGATCACTCTAAGCAAAAGGAAAGATGATAGTAACAGGAAATAACTTTCCAAACACAGCAAAACTTTCTAAACATAAAGAAAACTATATAGACAGAGATCCAAGAAACTCAACAAACCCCAAGCAAAAGAAATATGAAAACAGATACAAGAATGATAACGAAATTGCTTAAAATCAGTAATAAAGAAAAATTTAAAAGCAGCTAGTGAAAGTTACATACAAAATATTCATTATGCATTATATTTATATGCTGTATAATTGCATTATAATATATTTTATGTACAAAAGAATAAAGAAGACAAACACAGCATATTTACAGTTGGAAAGACCTCAAGATAAAAACAAGTAAAGAAACACCTCAAAAAATGCACAACGAAAACCCAACAGCCTAGAATTCTATACTTGGTAAAAAATAAAAATAAAAAAATAAATAAAAAGTAACTTTCATGAGTGAAAGTATAAGAGAAACAACTATGTCAGATTCAAAAGCTGAAAGAATTTACCACCAGCAGAATTGTACATCAAAAAACACTGAAAAAACTCTCTCAGGCAGGAGGGACATAACACCAGATATAAATTGGAAATACCAAAAAATAATGAATAACACCAAAATATTAACTCAGTTATTAAATTTTAAAGATTATTGTTTAAGCCTCTTTTCCAGATAGATGCAATTACTTGTTTTCACTATTTCTCTTGCACTACGTCATTTCATCCTGTGCAATGGTAAACCTAACACAAATATAGATGAATTGAATTTTTAAAAAAACTAATTTGAAATTTTAACAGTAAGATTATTAAACATGGTCCCAATGTGATACCTAGCAGTTGCTTAGAGGTGGCCACACTGGTCGTACTGTTCAGTCTCACATTATATCCTATCTAATCTATTTCACGCATAACACTTTTAGAGAAAGTAAGTGACCCACAGGAGATAAAATATGGAGAGAAGACTACAGAAAGAAAGGGATGGGGATGAGGACAATAGAGTTAGATCTTCTTATCAATCCGCTATAACCTTATTAGTCAAAACCCAAACAAAAACACACACTCCATCACTCCTCTGGAGTTGCTACATGCCACATCTTTGATTTCAGTATACCAATAGTTTTCCCCCACAGAGTAAAGCACCGGTGATTCAGAATGAGGATTAGAGCTGCTGTTCTAATAGTCAGATTTTATAGTAGGAAATGGAGGTATTTGACAGTACTCCACATGTTAATGCTTGAAGATTTTGGCTTCAAGGCTCCAAGTGTAGCCCCTGTCTACTCATCAACAACTAGATAATCAACAAGGTAAAATCTAGAAAATTCCAATTGATCATTTTAGATCCTAAATTTTATATTCCTACCCTTTCCCCAACACCTAGACTATCACCAAAGTGAGGCATGGTATATCTAGACCCTCTTAGATTCATGTGTGGCTTACCATGAAGCTTTTCCAACTGACTGCCCATCTACACCTGATGACATATTCCTGTTCTAAGTACCAGTCTTCTTCAGTCAAACCTTCGTTCCCCATCTTACCTTCATAAGTAAAAGTTCTGATAACCAATTCCACTGAAACTTAAAAATAATACCCAGTCTCTTTTTGATTTGGCAACACACAATTTTAGCATGCTCGTAACCACCTATTTGCCATCCTCACACTGAAGTTCAGATTAAGAGTAAGATTCTAAAAAGGGTACACTTGTACATTGCTGGTGGGACTGCAAATTGGTGCAGCCAATTTGGAAAGCAGTATGGAGATTTCTTGGAAAGCTGGGAATGGAGCCACCATTTGACCCAGCTATTCCCCTTCTAGGTCTATTCCCTAAAGACCTAAAAAGAGCATGCTACAGGGACAGTGCATTTACAGGGAAATGGATGGCATTAGAGCAGATTATGCTAAGTGAAGCTAGCCAATCCCTAAAAAACAAATGCCAAATGTCTTCTTTGATATAAGGAGAGTAACTAAGAACAGAGTAGGATCGAAGAGCACGAGAAGAAGATTAACATTAAACAGGGATGAGAGGTGGGAGGGAAAGGGAGAGAGAAGGGAAATTGCATGGAAATAGAAGGAGACCCTCAGGGTTATACAAAATTACATACAAGAGGAAGTGAGGGGAAAGGGAAAAATAATACAAGGGGGAGAAATGAATGACAGTAGAGGGGGTAGAGAGAGAAGATGAGAAGGGAGGGGAGGGGATGGGGGATAGTAGAGGATAGGAAAGGCAGCAGAATACAACAGACACTAGTATGGCAATATGTAAATCAATGGATGTGTAACTGATATGATTCTGCAATCCGTATACGGGGTAAAAATGGGAGTTCATAACCCACTTGAATCAAAGTGTGAAATATGATATGTCAAGAACTATGTAATGTTTTGAACAACCAACAATAAAAAATAAATAAATAAAAGAAATACTTGAAATGAAGGATACAGTAAATCAAATAAAAAAAACTGAATTGAAAGCATAACCAACAGTCTATATCAGTTGGAAGAAAGAATGTCAGATAATGAAGACAAAGTATACAATTTTAAAAATAAAGTTGATCACACAGTGAAGAGAGTTAGAAACCATGAACATAACATCCAAGAGTTACGAGACAGCATCAAAAGACTAAATCTAAGAGTTATTGGGATAGAGGAAGGCACAGAGTTTCAAACCAAAAGAAAGCACAATCTCTTCAATGAGATACTATCAGAAAATTTCCCAAGCATGAAGAACTAATTGGAAAACCAAATACAAGAAGCTTACAAGACACCAAATGTACAAAATTACAACATATCTACACCAAGACAAATTATAATAAAAATGCCTAGCATATAGAATAAGGATAGAATCATAAAAACTTCAAGAGAGAGGAATCAGGTCATATATAGGGGGAGATCAACTTGTATCTCAGCAGATTTTTGAACACAGACCCTGAGAGCCCGAAGTTCATGGAACAACATATACCAAGCTCTGAAAGAAAATAATTGCCAACCAAGAATCTTATATCCAGTAAAACTAAGCTTTAGATTTGATGATGAAATAAAAGCACTCCATGCTAAACAAAAGTTAAAACAATATGTAACTAGAAAGCCTGCACTACGGATTTCCTAAGCAAAATATTCCAAAAAGAGGAAATAAAAACAATGATGAAAATCAGCAGAGGGAGGGATTACACTAAAGAGAAAACTAATCAGAGGAGAAACAAGTCACATTAAATACCAAAAATAAACAAAAATGGCTGGGAATATAAATCATGTCTTAATAATACCCTGAATGTTGATGGCCTAAACCCACCAATCAAAAACAAACAAATAATATGCTGCCTCCAAGAGACACATTTCATAGAAAAAGATATTCACAGACTGAAGGTGAAGCGTTGGAAAAATCATACTACTCATATGGACTACAGAACCCAAGCAGGGGTTTCCATCCTTATATCAAATAAAGTAGACTTCAAGCCAAAGTTACTCAAAAGGGATAAAGAACGATATTTCATACCATTCATCAACAAGACATAACAATAATAAATTTATATTCCCCAAACAATGGAGCAGTTATGTTCATCAAACAAACTCTTCTGAAGTTCAAGAGTCAAATAGAACACAACACAATAATTTGGGGTGATTTTAACACATCTCTTTCATCACTAGATAGATCTTCCAAACAAAATCTGAACAAAGAAACTGTAGAACTCAATAAAAACATATATAGAATATTCCAACCTTCAACGAGAGAATATACTTTCTTCTCAGCAACATATGGATCCTTCTTAAAACACACCATATACTATGCCACAAAGCAACTCTTAGCAAATATAAAAAAGTAGAGATACTACCCTGCATTCTATCATATCATAATGGAATAAAATTAAAAATCAATGAGAAAATAAGAAATAAAATCCATTGCAAAACCTAGAGACTAAATAATATGCTACTGAATGAACAATGGGTTACAGAAGACATCAAGGAGGAGATTAAAAAGTTTTTAGAGGTAAATGAGAACACTGATACAACATATGGAAAGCTCTGGGACACTATAAAAACAGTTCTAAGAGGAAAGTTCATTGCATGGAGTTAACTCCTTAAAAGAAGAAAAAGTCAAGAAATAAATGACTTAATACTACATTTCAAAGCCCTAGTAAAAGAAGAACAAATCAACAGCAAAAACAAGAAGACAGGAAATAATTAAAATCAGAGCTGAAATCTATGAAATTGAAACAAAAGAAACAATTGAAAAAATTGACAGAACACAAAGTTGGTTCTTTGAAAAAATGAATAAAATTGTCACACCCTTAGCCATGCTAAAAAGAGAAGGAGAGAGAAAACTCAAATCACTAATATATGAGATAAAAAAAGGAAATATCACGACAGACACTACGGATATACAGAAGTTAATTAGAAATTAGTTTGAAAACCTGTACTCCAATAATATAGAAAATATCAAAGGTATTGACAAATTTCTAGAGTCATATATTTTGCCCAAAATGAATCAGGATAATATACAGAATTTAAACAGATCAATTTCTAGTGATGAACTAGCGGATACCATCAAAAATCTACCAACCAAGAAAATCCCAGAACCAGATGGAAACATATAGCTGAGTTCTACCAGACCTTTAAAGAAGAAATAATACCAATACTCTCCAATTTATTTCAGGAAATAGAAAATAAGGCAGCACTTCCAAACTAATTTTATGAGGTAATATCACTCTGATTCCAAGACCAGTCAAAGACACATTAAAATAAGAAAACTTCAGACCAATATCTCTAATGAACATAGATTCAAAAATTCTCAATAAAATTCTGGCAAATCAAATACAAAAACATATCAAAAAGATTATACACCATGATAAGTGGGATGCATGTCAGGGATGCAAGGTTGGTTTAACATAAGGAAATCAATAAATGTAATTCATCACATCAATACACTTAATAATAAGAATCATATGATCATCTCAATAGCCATAGAAAAAGTATTTGAGAAAATACAGCATGCCTTTATGTTCAAAACACTAGAAAAACTAGGGATAACAGGAACATATCTCAACATCATAAAGGCTATCTATGCTAAGTCCCAGGCCAACATCATTCTAAATGGAGAAAAATTGAAGTCACTCCCTCTAAAAACTGGAACAAGATAGGAATGCCCTATTTCACCAGTTCTATTTAACATAATTTTTGAAACAGTGGCCAGAGCAATTAGAAGAAAGAAATTAAAGGGATATGTATAGGAAAAGAAGAGCTCAAATTGACACTATTTGCTGATGATATGATTCCGTACCTAGAAGTCCCTAAAAATTCCAACAGAAAACTCCTAGAAATAGTCAATGAATTCAGCAAAGTAGCAGGATATAAAATCAAGACCCATTAATCAAAGGCATTTCTGTATAACATTGACAAATCCTTAGAAAGGGAAATGAAGAAAACTACCACGTTTTCAATAGCCTCAAAAAAAAATTGGAATTAGCTTAATGAAAGAGATGAAAGATCTATATAATAAAAATTACAGAACCCTAAAGAAAGAAATCAAAGACGACCTTAGAGGAAGAAAAGATCTACCTTGCTCTTTGATAGGCAGAATTAATATTATCAAAATGACCATCTTCCAAAAGCACTGTACAGATTTGATGCAATTCCAATCAAAATTCCAATGACATTCCTTATAGAAATAAAAAAAAGCAATCATGAAATTCATCTGGAAAAGAAAGAGACCAAGAATAGCTAAAAGCAATCCTTAGCAGAAAGAGTAAAGCAGGTGGCATCATTATACCAGACCTTAAACTATACCACAGAGCAATATTAACAAAAACAGCATGGTTTTGGCACAGAAACAGCCTGGTAGACCAATGGTACAGAAGAGAGGACACAGAGACTAACCCACAAAACTACAGTTATCTTATATTAACCAAAGGTGCCAAGAACATGTGTTGGAGAAAAGATAGCCTCTTCAACAAATGGTGCTGGGAAAACTGGAGATCAATATGCAACAAAATGAGATTAAACCCCTATCTCTCACCATGCACAAAACTCAACTCAAAATGGATCAA
>NW_025999990.1:27277480-27310023 GCF_001458135.2 Marmota marmota marmota
GTCTATATCTATATCTATCTATCTATCTATCTATCTATCTATCTATCTAGATATGAATGATGAGGTAGCAACAAGACAGACTGTATCTGAATGGCTTTAAATCAGTGCAGTATTGCCTAGCAGGTAAGGAAAGCCTGGTTGGCAGCAGCCCCTCCATATAGATAAGACCAGTTATCCACTTAAGTGCAAAGCAGATGAAGTTGGTTATCAGTGACTTCCACTCTTATACTTCTTACCGCCACCTTTGGAAAACACACTTACCCTCAAGTGTTCAGAATCCCTTTTGCTCTTGGATACTGGGGAATTTTACTAGGTTGCCCTTTTTTCTCCCAAGTATCCTTCATGGCTATGAATTGCTTGTGTCTCCTTCTACCTTATCAAAACGTAACTGTTCTCTCTACTGTTGTCTATCCATAGTCTTGACCAACCCAGTGTAGCCAACAAATTTAGAATAAGCTATTAATAGTTGATACTATCTTAAATACTCTGAGTTATTGCAGATAGGGACAAGTGCACGTGTGGATGGATGAAAAGGAAAATCCCCAAAACATTGTTTCATTTGTCAAAATTTCCAGACAATATATGCCCTTTGAATTTGGGTACCTGGAAGAACAATAGTTCAGCTACAATAAATGAATCACCCTTCCTGTATTTTCCAGCATATATCAAGTAGATGTGGAGCATCATCTGGGCAGGTACTCAAATGTTCTTAAAATAAATGTCTGGTCTGCTACAGTCATGATGATAATGTGATTTTTTTTGTTGTTGTTTATTAAGTAAATGAAAGCCAAATATGATGCAATTTTTACATAAATTAATAATAGGTAACCCAAGTTACTTTTTGGAGGGAGGAGCAGTATACAACTAATACTTAAAATGTTTGTTTTTCTAAACCCCCAGAGTGTATACACTCTACTTATGCACTTGAGTTTATAAATTCTCCTAGAATTTGTGCATTTATAAATATTATTTCTTCCACATGGTGTTTTAAATAACCTCTTTTGAATCCCTACAATATTCAGCAGAGTACAGAATGTAATACAAACCACTAATATAATGTTATTTTAAATTCCTAGACTTTGCTTTGTGTCAAGTGTCTGTGTCATATAGACTGCTGCCAACTAGTCTATCATGGCCCTTGAACTGCATGTATATGTCATCCCATAGAATCCATCTAAATAAACTCTTTCGCATCTTAAAATAAAATTCTATCAGGTTTTTGGTTTTTTTTTTTTCCCCAGATCAAGTTAAACCACAACCCACAAACTTTAGTAAAAAGAAATATTTTGAAGGTCAGAAAAATCTAGGAAGGCCCTGTCCCCCACCTTCTGAACTCTCTCCCTGGACCTGGAATGGCCATCTGTTGCTCTGGCAGATTTACAGTTCATTCACACTGTGAGTGATAGGAAGAGGAAGTGAGCAGAGCTAATCAGAGCTAAGTAGTTAACGAGCAGAGGGCTAACGAGCTGGTGAGTTAACGAGCTAAGCAGAGAGCTAATGAGCTGCTGTTTCCCACTACATGCAAGCAAATATATCTTTCAGGTGATTGTTTACCTTTAGCATTCTTACCAGATGTCCATAATGACATAGCTAAGTCTTTGATGGCTCCCCAAACATCTTAATTTATAACGCTCACAATCATACCCTCCGTCTTAGGTATATGAGGTTTCCTTGCAGTGATCGTGACCTTGAAATGAAGCCACCTTACTTTTTGACTCAGGCTGATGACCACTCCATGGTATTATTTTGCATAAATATTATGGTCATTTACATAAAATTAATGAAGATTATGTACTGGGCACCTATTCTGCACTAATTAATAGGTCTACTACTAATGATGTAGGACAGTAACAAAATTTAAAAATTAGTTTCTATCCCTCAAGAATAGACCACATAATTGGGAAGAGACCTGAAGGACAATTGGAGGAACAGAGAAAATAGAATATTTGGTATCAGTGATGATTGTTACTAGGAAGTTAGGGATCAGTATTCCATTTTGTATGTAAGCCCAAAGAGAGCCAGAAGTCGGGTAGTCAGGGAAGATGGTGCTTTATCTGTCCTTGAAACTGAGGTAAATAACCAACGAATACATTCTAGATGTGATATTAAAGAAATAAACAAAGAGTGAAAACATGGCCTTAATCATAATTGGCTAAATATGCCACCATACCCCAAGTGAAATTTTGTATTAATTAGATGTAAAGTGTTCCCATTATCGTCTGTATCTGAATCTAGTTGGCAGTGTCTCTGGCAGACTTTGTCTTCACCTGAGGCTATTGGATGGCAGGCCAGGTTCAACGGTTGGCCTTTTAGTAAGTCACCCTGCCATGATGTTTTAGTTAGCTGTTTCACTGCTGTGACTAAAAGACTTGAAAAGAACAATTTTAGAGGAGGAAAAGTTTATTTAGGGGCTCACTCTTTCAGAGTTCTCAGTCCATGGACAGCCGGGCTTGAGGTGAGGTAGAATATCATGGCTGAAGAGTGTGGTGGAAAGAAGCAACTCACATGATGATCAGAAAGCTGAGAGAGAGAAAGATATTCCACTTGCCAGAGATAAAGGCATGGCCGAAGTGACCCACCACCTCCAGCTATGACCTACATGCCTTAATTTACTACTCAGTTAATCCCAGCAGGGAATTAATTCACTCATTGGATTGAGGCTCTCATAAGCAAGGCATTTCTTCTCTAAAGCATTGTCTCACACATGAGCTTTTGGGGAACAGCACTCATTCAAAATATAATGCACACCATTAAAAGACACACACAGTATGAATTAATATAGCTCAACTTAGTTGGACTCAACTAGCAAATTTTGCAAGCTTTTCATCAGTCATGTGCCTGGCAATAAGGAGCTGGCTGCCATCTTGTTGCTTATGCCTACATGGTGGTTTTCAAATATGGATGAGTTTGATTTCCCAGGATTACATCAAGATTATCTCAAAACATTTTTGACTGTTATAAATGAGGGAGAAAGCAACAACTTCCATAATAAAGAATTATCTGGTCCAAATATCAAAAGAACCAAGGCTGGAAAATTGTAGCCTAAATCCAATCCTTGAAAAAGGACCATTTTTCTTGTTTCTCACAAAATTTAAATGTACCAACTTATCTTTTATACTTTTTAGATATTTTCTCTTGACCCCTTTTGTATACCACTAATTTCACATCCATCAAATTTGTCATCTTAGTCAATGTGTAATAATTTCTTTATTCAATAAATATTTATTGCACCAAGAAGAGTGCAAAATTTGTGTCTGAAGTTACCAAGAAGAAAAAGGAGATCTTGAATGTGTGAGTTAGTCCTAGGTCTGGAGATGTAAGAGCTTTGCATACAAAGATCAAGATAACAAGAGTCACTTGCCAATGCATGTTGGCAATACAGAGAAAGCCACATGTAATATTTCTCCATACAATCAATAATAAAAGTTTACTTTTAGGTGTGTTACAGATTAGAGAGAAAATTAAATGGACTTTCCATTTTATGATATTTCTTCTACATTCATTCATTCTTTCTTCATTAAAAATAATGAGAAATATTGGTAATTGAGACTATTCTCTGGTAATGATTGTTCTAGACATCAAAGTGAAAATAAAAGTGGTAAATAAAGAAAGCAGATAAGCTCATGGAGCTAATCTTGAATGGGAACAGCAAGAAACAAACAAAGGAAGCCAGGTAAGGTGGTGCACACTGTAAACCCAGCTACTTAGGAGGTTCAGGCAGAAGGATCACAAGTTTGATACCTGCCTTGGAAACTTATTGTGACCCTATCTCAAAAAATAAAAAGGGCTAGAGATGTAGCTCAGTGGTAAGGCACCCCTGGGCTCATTCCCCAATATGACTAAAGAAAAAGAGGGCAGTGTACTTCAGAGAACGTTATCAGGTCCAGGAAGGTCACACTAATGGAGTGAACATCCAGTAGAGACTATTGGGTAGAAAATAAAGGCTTAAAATTATTTAAGAAAAAAAATATTTCAGGTAATGAATCAGAACATATGTTTACACAGGATAGAAAGCAGGACTGAGCTGTTCACCAGGAGCAAGATGGCCACTGAGGATAAATACTAGTGAATGGGAGGTAGAAGATGAGGGTAGAGAATAAACAGGGGTTGCTATGAGGGATCTTGTGGGCCAACAAAGGAATTTATGCTTTATTCAACTTGTAATTGCCAGTTATTGAAGCAATTTTGTAAGAGGAGTATAATTGAACAATTTAGAATTTAGAACAATTATTATAGATAGCCTATGTTTTAAATGGTGAGAAAATGTAAGGATTATTAAGATTAGGGAAGATGGAGAATAATGAATCTTTTGAATGGAGTAGGGGATGCAATATATTTTTTATTTTTTATTTTAGAAATATTATCGGAGAGAGTAGGAACATTCTAGACAGAAAACACACTTCACTAGATCATCATTCTATCTCATCCTATGGTCAGTACCTCTAGCCTGCAACCTGCTCTGGCTTCATGAAAGAAGGTTTGAACCCTGAGAAAAACGCTAGGGAGTTTTAAATTAAAGAGATAAGACTCTAATTACCTTTAGAACCAGCTCCAGGATGGCTCCTCCTAGCTCCAGCCTCCAGCCATCTAATGCAGTAGGTAGCGAGGTTTACTGAAGAGGAGAGACAGAGAGAGAGAGAGAGAGAGAGAGAGAGAGAGAGGGAGAGGGAGAGAGAGAGAACGCTAGGGAGTGGACTTTTATTGGGGAACAAAAAATTCCAGGGAAAAATCCCATCCAATGAAGATTAAGGTGGGCAGCATTAAGGTCAGGGGCAATGATTGGGTCTTTGGGGCAGTGGCCATTCAGGCCTCTGCACGGACAAGCCCTCGGACCTGGAGAAGGGTGGGGAAAGCTCTGACACAGCTGTGTCTAAGCACCTCTCACCCAGCCAGGGAGGTAACTCAAATCACATGCGAGGATGGCCTCCCACAACTACCCCTTCATCAAAGGACAGATCCTTTTACATCAGCCCATTCATTAAAAATGAGCTCATTGTCTCCTCACTCATTGTATACAGAATGAAATTTAAGTTCTTCTGAATATCATTAATATCATTCCATTAATTCTAGTCAACCTGTCTACATTCTCCTGATACTCTTTTCTCATAATAATAATAATTATTATTGACACTGCAGAGTGAAGTCAGGGACATTCTACCACTGAGCTAATATACCCAGCTATTTTTAATTTTTAATCTGAGACAAGGTGTCTCTCCTAGTTGCCCAGTCTGCCTTGAATTTTGAATCCTCCTACCTCAGCTTCTGGAGTTGCTGGGATTACTGGTGTGTGCCACCCTACCAGGCTCTCCTTTTCATAATTCTTTAAGGAGTAGTCAAATCAAATGTATTTTATGTGCTTATGTGCAACTTATGACAGTCTTTTCAGACAGTTATGTTCCTCTTGATAATTCTGTATTTTATGTTTTTTTCCCAACTCTGCTCAACAATAGTCTCTATTGGTAAACATTCAGCAACTTTCCCTTTCTTTCAGTTTTCTACATTTCTGAATGTGTGGGGCTCCTCTTAACAGATTTTGGATTGCATGCAATCTCATTTTTTCCTGAAGTAGAGAAAGTGTATAAACCTCGTGTTATGACACAGAGTTTCATTCACAGAAATGTGTAAAAAGTCAACCTCCTGGGAGAATTGTGACCTGGATATTGATTTGCATGCAATCAATTAAACCAACTAAGCTTCAATATTCCTATCTGTAGAGTGAAGACAATCTTAATATTATTTCCACAAGATTATCTAGTGCATCATTAAAGGCTTGAATGTGAAAGTGCCTACTCCAGTGCCTAATACATGATAAGTGCTTGAAAAATATTGATTCGCCAAACTTGTTTGGAATTGGATAAAAATTGTCAAGAGCAGCATTGGTTCTTAACATAAAGCAACCATGATGGTCAACTTGGCTGGGCCACGATATTGGTATTTGGTCAAACATTTTCTGGTTTGGGATAAGATTAACAGTTAAATTGAAGGATCTTAAGTCAAGCTGTCTGTCCTTCATAAATTTGACATGAAATCACTGAATCAATTGATGGCTTTAAGAGAACAAAGATTGACCTACCTCCCCTGAGTGAGAAGAAATTCTGTCAGCCCATGAAACTTGAATTGCAACTCTTCCCTGTGGCTCTAGCCTGTTAGCCTACCTTCAGAGTTTGCATTCACTAAGCAAGCCACCATAATCTTTGGAGGTAATTCCTTGGGATTAATCAAAAATCAATTTATTTTTTAATTTTTCTTTCTTTATTCTCTGTCTTTCTCTCTCCCTCCCTCTAACCACACACACACACACACAACAACAACAACAACAACAACAACGTGCTTGGTTCTCAATTTCTTTCTCGGGAGAACTTTGGTGATCTTTCTCTGAAGAACCCCGACTAGTGCAGTAACTAATTGCTGGGCTCAAAAAGACTTAGAATTCCAAGAAACAAGCAGAGGGGTATCTTTCTTAATGAAAGAGATATAGGCCTGGAAAAAAGCCTTGTAACAAAATATTGACAAAAGCTAACACAGATATTGATCAGTACCAAGATAAAGATATGAAGAGGTGTATTGGTTGATAGCATCCACTGCAAAAAAATAGCTATATTGTTTGAAATATGCTGAGAAATTTTATGACCAATAGATAAACAATTGTTTATTTCTTAGTTAATTTTAGCTCCTCTTTAATTAATTAAAGTCCATGTTAAGGTAACTGTTTCAAATACATTTTTACAATTGAAAAACGTGAATTACATGGAGTCTGATAGTATTTAAAAACTATTTGTTATATTCTTGCTTAAAAAAATAACCTAAGCCATTATAATAGACTGAATGTTTGTGTTCTCTTATAATTAACATTGAAACCCTAACTCTCAAAGTGATGTCACTTGCATATGAATATAATCAGATTTGGGTGGGGCCTTCATGATGGGATTAGTGTCCTTCTAAGAAGAGACACTAGTGAGCTATTTTTCTCTGCAACATGTGAGGACACAAGAAAGTAGCACACTGTCTACTACACAGGAAGAAACCAACCATGTTGGTACAGTGATCATAGACTCTCAGCATCCTGAACTATGGGAAAATAAATTTCTGTTGTTTAAACTAATCAATTTATCATATTTTACTATGGTAGCTCAAGTCAACTACAATAACTACATCACCATTAAAAATGACATTTTAAAACAGAGCAATAAAAAATTCCTCTGCAATCCCCTATTTAATTCTTCCATTTTTAGCTCAGTATTTGTATATATACATATATGTGTGTGTGTATCTATGTATATATTTCTAACATGTCTGCTGTTAATAAAAATGGCCACATTTAAAGTCACTTTTCCTACACTAACATTGGGTAAATCAAGTAAGTGCAAAACTTACAATTATGCAAAATTTGATTTAACCAGAATCTCATGAACATGTGAGACCCAATAGAAACATGGTTACTTACAAACTTAAATCATCTTAACTCAGTAAAATTTTATGACCACAGATAATGATATGATGAATAATAATACTAAAAATACACCATATATGCCCTGGAGAGTATCATATGCCAACATTTGCATAAATGGTGTATGTTAACTCCATTTACATAAATGGTTTAGATAAATTGTGACTATTACTATCATTAGGTATATTAATAATGTGTCTGGTGGCAACTTTAATGGACTCTGTTTGCTATTGGTGACCTTCAGATTAAGCCTCTCTTAAAGCAGGTTTAAATGTCTCACCACCCCTAGAATAGGACCCAACTGATAGTGTGACTTTTCAAAACCCTTTGCAAAATATGTATTATTAGAAGCTCCATTTCCATTGCAGAGGTAAAGAATTGGAAAATTTAACCACTTGCTCCCTGAAGCATTTAAGTAAATGAGGAACAGCCCTGGGCATAGTTCCTTGGAAATCACTCTGTATTGGCTCCTGCCAGAGATATCTCTTCTACTAGGCTCAGGCAAGCTGTGGTACCAGAGGTTTGCTACAACTAGATGGAGGCCAGTCTCATTAAATTTGGCTAAAGTGTGTAATACATTTAGGAGCTGACAAAAAGACAGAGATGTACACAGTGCATTCACCCTTTGTAAACATAGCATCTTAATGCTAAAGCGGTTAAGACCTGGTGTTTGTGAGAAGATCCAAGGAGGAAAAGGCTTTGAGATTGAAATTAGTCATCAGATCAAAGGGGCATAAGAGAATTTGTGTGTGTGTGTGTGTGTGTGTGTGTGTGAGAGAGAGAGAGAGAGAGAGAGAGATGACACAATAGAGAGGGCTCTTTTATTTCCTCTATTCCTATCTTGCTAGATAGGAAGGCAATAGGAAGTCATTGAAGTCATTTGTAGTGAACAGATATTAATATCGTGTGTGATAACTTCCAAGAAAGACAGGACTTTTATATTATATTACTCCCCAAATGACCCGATGCATTTTGACACTTGTTTAAAATCAGTAAGACCCTTGGCTATATATTCCATTGCTTTCTAAACTTATTGTGAGGCTACACAGTGTTAGAAGATAGCTAACCAGATTTTTTTTTTTTTTTTTTTTTTTTTGAGGAGCAACTTCTATGTATCTGGACAAATGTAAAACTTAAAAACATATATCTTGACTTTTCAATTTGTTTTAAATTTCTAATTTTAAAAGAATTCATAGAAAGTATTGTCTAAATATTCAGTATTGTCAAGTATAGAAGGATCCACCTTAAAGAAGGAGCCATAGAAAATATGGTCCTTAAAGTAGGAAAGTATAATATGTATATATACATTTTATATATGTGTGTGCATATATATAATATATATGAAAGTATAACTAATGTATATGAAAGTATAAATTTTATGCTGAAGGAAGTTTTGATAATTGTAAAATATAGGCTCAAAATGTCAGAGGGAGTAGAGGAATAAATATAAAACCAGAAGTGTTGCTTCATTTTAAATGTAGTTTCATTTATTCCAAAATTGACTGAAATGAAAATAATGTTCTTTGCAACTCTACAGTACTATATAGACTTTTTAAAAAATTTCTCACACATTCTTCTACTTCATTCTTTTAACCAAAATGTAATGTAGACATACCAGGTGCTATTGATAAAATTTTATTTTACAGATGTAGTAACTGAATCTCAGGACAGTTTCTATACAGGCATATGACTCACTAGAGGATAAGACAGAAGACAAAAACCTCCTGGCAAACCGGTGTCCTTAATGTTTATTATTATACATATCAAATCTCTCTAACTGGATCACAATATTTGGTCTTTCGGAAGAGGTTGGTATATGTTGGTTTGTACAAATATGGAGTTTGCTTTAGGAGAACTACTACTACATAAAAGAATTCTGCCATTAGGGAAAGATGCTATTTTTGAGAATCATATGATATTAAATTACTATGTGCTATAGGTCTACCAGGTTTAAGAATGGAACATTTAAAACAATAAAGAAAACAACAATGGTCATAAATAATAAACACATGCAGGACACAATTATAATATGCATATTATCTGACTTTATGAAATGGGTATTTTATGTATATTTTCTCCCTCTCTCTATATATATGGTTCTCTCAGCTCCCAATTGAATGACTTATTTTGAAAGCTTTTTAAATTGCTGAGGTTTCCTTCCCACTATAAGGACACAGTTGGCAACACTTGTTGGAACACCTGTTCAGAGCACACCCAGGTTCTAAGAGCTGCTCTCCTGGGAAGTGATTTCAGGCTGTGCTTCTCAGTGGGAAGTTTCCTGCTAATAACTCTTTGAAAAATCTCTGACATTCAATTGCAGGGCACTTATATCTTGATGAGGCTGTTATTGTTTTTTTGTTTTAGTACATCTTTCTCCATTAGTGTTCTATAAAGTCAAACAAAAATTCAAATGCAGATGCCCCTATGTTAAATTCAACCTAACTAAGGCAGATTCAAGTCATTTCCAAAACTCTGAAACTGCTTAGGAAGAAAAGAAAAAGGAACATAGCTATTTTTATTGCCACTTCAACTTTTTAAGGGAAAATTTATTTTCTTCAAGAGATAATTTAATTCAATACTTCTCAAAAGTTTCTGTGGAGTGCATCTGTTTTTTTTTTTTTTTCCTGAAAAAAAATTGTGTCCATCTCCTACCCTTACATCAGATCAGCTTGTGTTCATCTCTCATTTGTTGAGTGACTGCAGAGTTTCTTGCACAAGTACTCTTGTGGTCTTCAGATCTTACAGATTTCTTGCCCTTATATATTGAGGCTAAAATTGAGGATTCTCCTTCATATTCAATCAACACAAATGCCCTTCCTGCCTGTTTCTAAGGTCTTTATAACATCATGAAAGACAGTGACTTCATCCACTAGATGATGACAATGATGTTGATGATGATGATGATGATGGTGATAAACGTCACTAGTATAGGACAGGTATTCAGTTGAATAGTTTACAAGTATTACCATATTTAATTGATAAGACAACCCTATAAC
Organism: Marmota marmota marmota; assembly: GCF_001458135.2. Taxonomy (NCBI): domain Eukaryota; kingdom Metazoa; phylum Chordata; class Mammalia; order Rodentia; family Sciuridae; genus Marmota; species Marmota marmota. The sequence continues at coordinate 27,287,924 of NW_025999990.1, forward strand.
AAAATATTGTCTTCTTATATTTCAGATGAGGAACCTGCAATCTAGGGACTAGAGTACCCCCAATTACCCAGTCATGAAGTGGCAGAAACAGGCATGCAGAGCCAAATCTCTCTCATATTGTTGTGAGGTGAGCTCTGAAAGCTTGTTTTAATAAGACACAATCTTTAATCCTCAGTATATGATCAGGAAAAACTAGGCTACATTCATCATACACCCTTCAGGACCTAGCTTCCTCAGAACTCACAACTGATCCATGAGCAATGCAAGGGGAGACAGCAAAGGTGTGCTTAACCTCTGAGTGTGTCTCCCCAGATGGAATTGACCTTTCTATATTTATGGACAGAAGCAAATCCCTTGGCCACCCCTATCTTCAGTGGCATAAGGAGTTAAAACTTTGACATATCTTAAAGGGAGAAGAGAGCTGGAATATTTATAAGCAATCCTTATGATATCCACAGTACTTTAACAGTTGTCTCAAAGTAGATTTTTTTTCAGAAACTTTTTCACAATAATTGCCTAATAAATTATTCTATTACTTTATTCTACAAGTTCTTGAAATTCATCTATTTTAGAAAATCTTTTCACACTAATTGGAAAAGTAAGATTGAGTGACCTGGATTTCTTTTTTGAATTGGTGTTGGATCTTGCCTATAATGCACACGTAATTAACAATTTCCTCTCCTGAACAATGGTAAAACAGAACCTCACTTGCAGCTATAAAATAAGATTAAAATAATATTAGAAAGATTCAATTGGATTTTCCAGGTCTGGCACATGGTAGGCTCATTGTAAATCTTAGAATATCTCTCCTTTAACTCTTTTTCTTTTCTTTTTTTCTTTCTTTTCTACGTTACATCTTGAAAAAAATGTTGAGGAACTGGAGAATTTGTTATTGAATTCTGATATGACTTCTATTATGTGAACTGCTAGTCTCTCTGGACCTCACTTTCTGAACCCCTTTCTAGCTGTAACATTTCTACAAATTTAAGAATATTTACATAACTGAAGATATTTTTGCTCATTCTGTACTTAATGAAATCCTTTTGAGGGCAGTAATCATCTGTAACAATGATCACAGAATATTATACATCACGGATAGGGTCTAATCTAGATCTTGTTTTTACTAACTTTGTCACCTCTTCACAGACAAACTTCAGAGCTCAACTAATGGCAGTTTTCCCACCCTGTGAGGCATGAAGCAGAAAAAAAGTTTCAATACAAGTTGTAAAAAGTCAATTAACTGTCTTCAATTTTGGGGAAATACAGTGTGAAATTAATGCTTAAGAATGAGGCTGAGCAGCCAATGCTGTTGGGATTTACTTGTACACAGGGCAGGAGAGATGTTTTCTCATAAATGCCCTCATTTAGAATTTTCATATTTTATTTTTGCTCAGAAGTTTCCCTATTATATATGTTCATGTCAGAAAATGGAGAAAGATTTTAGAACTGTAATAGAAATTATACCCGATGCTAAGGATGCATCACTAACTTATTATTTGCATAGACAACTTACAAACACTTCTGAGTTATGGAAACCACACCTAGTACTCCTAAATGTAGTATTCATGGGAAAGCTGTTCTTTCATAGTAGAGGACTCAGGACTCAGTAGTTGGACACTGCAGCTATTAGGTGCGGAGCTCTAAAAATTCAACAGTCTGTGTTTGTTACATATTCAATAAACTAGCCAGTGACTTTACAACTGATTCCAGAGCATCGAAGTGAAAAGTATTAACTTAATAACTGTAGGAAAGAATCTAATTGGGAATATGAAAGGGATACATGGGGGGGGGGCTAATAACATATTTTTAAATGACAGCAAATTTTAAATAATATTATGTTTTCAAGTGATAGAATTAGGAGTAGTGCAGAAAATAGAAGGCATTTACACCCTAACAAATAGGAGAACACTTACTGTTTTGGATCAATAAAACAAAAAATGTGTTACCTGAGCCAGGCTTTGGAGAATAAGGATACTTGGAAGGGTGAAGAATTGGTCTGAGTGATTTTGACCAGCAATACATATAACACAGTATTGTATATCATTCCTTTTTTTTTTTTTTTGCTTTTAGCATGTAATCCTAGGGGAAAATAAAATCAAAATTACACAAAAACTTAGAACTTGTCATTAATAACAAGGTTTTCTGGTTCTAGGTTATACTAACAACTGGTTGAAGCCCCTGTGAGTTTTGTCACTCAGCAATCGGGTCTTCCCCAATCCTATCTGTATTAAAATATTGAGAATGGTACTATGTGTTATTTGGTTCCATTGATAAGGTGATGGAATCTTTGTTTTTTATCCAGTTATTTCTGTCTATAAATATAGAGACATTCTGAAGTCTGTACATTCACAGGTAGGTCAAAGGACACTATCTCTAGATGGGCCCTTCAGTCCCTTTCAGTCTGAATGCCCAAGATATGCTTTTCAGGGTGTACTTTATTTTAGTTTATTTTTTGTCCAATGTCTTCTCATCTACATAGAATTAAGGCTAGACAATCCACTTCACCTCCACAACAAAGCCTCCTTTTAGCCAATATACACTATTGTTTTTCTAACTCATGCAAACCTTTATTACTTAAGGGTATTTAAAGCACCTGATATAGAATCTGTGCCTAATCAATGTTTGTTGAATAATTGATAAGAAAAAAACTGACTTACATGTCTTGATTCCCAGAATGATCTAGTCTTCTCTCCTACAATCAACCAGTCCTGTTCCTTGCCCAGATATTCTTATGATGAGTTATTACTCAGATTCTTCCCACAGGAGCTTTTCTGTTCAAAATATTGTCACTACTATCTCAAGTTTATCAAAAAATGCATATAAAATGGAAATATAGCAAAAGCAATTTCTACAAGGGGGAAAAGATAAATAGCATAATAAATAAAGGCTTGCTGTTCTACCAAACTAAATTGCATTGGTAGACACAGATCTACCCAAAGTATAGCATCCCTTTCTACAGCTCTCCTAGAGGAGATAACAGTTTTCCCAACAGTAGTTTAGAAGCCAATAAATTCAGGCCAACTAGTTGTAAACTCGTGGGTACAGGGAGTATATCTCCTTTTTTTTCTGACATACTTAGTAGTGCATCACAAAGGACAATAAACACACTATAAGAGATCAGGGGAAAATAGCATGCAGGATAGAGAGGATTGAAAAGAACTCCACATTACTTCTAAAATGCTTCCTCAACAGGCAAGTTGGGGGAGGAGGATGATACTTTCAATGCAGCCTCCCCAGTAGACTCTTTTTTTTTTTTTTTTATCTTTTTCCTCTTTTGTTCAATCACCAAGAAAAGAGGCCAATCAATGCTGGCTAAGTCAGTGGTTATGCTATTGATTCTATTCCTCTTTGCCATAAACTACTGGAGAGCACAGCAATGGAAAACATTCATATAAATATATAGCAGAAAACAGAATCATCTGTGAAAATTAATATGGTTATGGTTATTCTACAGCTTAGTTTTTAATAAATTCTAATTTATTTAATGATTTTTTTTCTTTTGAAATAAGAACAAATAATTAGGAAACTCAAAATACTCCAGTGTCAAAATTTTCCAAATGTAGCTGTGCACTGATATCTGGGTACATGAAGATATTATATTGTAAAAAAAAAATACAACTTTCTTGTACTTATTAGAAAATGAAAAAAGGAATTATGTGATATCCAGGATATGAGAGATTCCCAGAGAGATGTCCCTGCCCTTAATGAGAAATCACAGAGAAGGCTGCCATTGCTTGCCTGGATGCCGGAGCTTATCAGCAGGTCTCAGAGTTTAGGCCTCTGCGATATTGAGTGAAGATTATAAGCCAGATGGGCCACAAATTCTGTCAAGCCTTCTTGGCAGCTGCTCTCATTACAAAAGCCAGCGAGTCTTTTCCAAAAATAAGAATGTGAAGCAAATTGGGCTTATAGACCCTTATAATGCAATTGCACGCAGAGATAGGGGCCTGAGCGGGCAGGCAGAAATATTATTGATGGCTGGTGAAAACAGGGAATAAGATGTTATTAAGGCAACTCAGAGATAGATATCGATAGCTAATATAAAGCCTTTATTGGTTTACAGGCTCTAGGAAAAAGGGTTCAGAGCTTCGACCCTTTACTTTGCTTTTAATTTCACTGGAGGTGCAAAGTTTATGAATAAAACATATCTTCACTCATGATTCTGATATTAGTCACTACTTTCTCTGTCTCTTGTTCACCAGAAGCAAGAAACATACACTAACAACATGAACCACAGAAGCTGTTTCTGAGGAAGGGAATTCTGTGTGTGCATGTTGGAAGCAAGAGGGATCATTTTCTAGAAACACTGAAACTCAAACAAAATAATAAATTGCATTTAAAAGAAAGTTTCCAGAACAAAATGTTGTCCCTTTTTCCTTTCCACTCGTCTAGTCTAGAGACATGCAAAAAGTTCAAGGTGGGGTGTTTTGCTTATGTCTGTTCATTTGATCAGACTGTCTGTGCAGGTACCCTATATGTCCATGGATTCAAACAACTACCAATGAAAAATTATTTTTAAAAAAAATGGGTCTATACTAAATGTGTATATTATTCCCTAAACAATACAGTTCAATAATCATTTATATAGCATTTATATTTTATTAGTTATTAAATATTATAGTTGTGGAATGGAAGTATATGAAAATATATATGGGATATATGCAAATTTCTTACTATTTCATGTAAGAGACTTGAGCATCAGCAGATTTTGGTAATTGTCCACTTCCATGGATACCAAGGGATGATTACAATTTGATAATACATGTTTAACTCATGAATGCATCTGGCTGCATATGAGTATATATATATATATATATTTTTTTTTTTTTAAACTAGGAAAGCCATTTTATTTCATAGTCCCACAAACTGCAGGACTTGCTAAAATTATGTCACCAGGGACTGGATTTTCACACACTTTAAGTTTAAATCTTTACCACTTGTGTGCTTATGAATACTTGCATGAAGTAGCATATATCCACAACAAGGTATACACCATATTAAATTATCTGAAGAAATAAAACTATAGAATCTGTTTTTAAAACATGATTTAAGATGTATCTGTGTTTGAATATCACAGAAATTCAATTATGTTTTAATTTCATCAGAAAAATTATATATTTCTTATTAAAATAAAATAGTTCCTTCAAATTATAATACATTACAGTTTTACAAATGATTTTATAAACCATTGACAGTTTCTGAAAATTTTTGAGTGGTTAGAAACTTCTGTTTCTGCATTGTTGGAATTCTTAAAACTCTTTTTTTCAAATTTTTATTTGTTTTATTTAGCTATACATGACAATAGAATACATTTATGCACTTTGAAATATCATACATAGATGGGATATAATTTCTCATTTTTCTGAGTGTACATGTTGCAGAATCATATTGGTCACGTAGTCACATATATACATACAATAATAATGCTTGTTTCATTCTACTATCTTTCCTATCCCCACATCCCCTCCACCTCTCTCCCTCCCTACCATCACTTTCCTGTGCCTAATCTAAGGTAACACTATTCTTCCTTAATGCCCAGGCCTTATTGTGAACTAGCATCTGCATATTAGAGAAAATATTAGGCCTTTGGTTTTGTGGGATTGACTTTATTTCGCTTAGCATGATATTCTCCAACTCCAACCATTTACTGGCAAATGCCCTAATTTTACTCTTTTTTAAAGCTGAGTAATTTTTATTTTTATATGAGAAGATACATATTTCTTTATATGCATGATGCTAACTTATGTCATTTCCAACTATTAAATAATAAAAAAGAAACATTTCCAAATATTTTCTTTTTTCCTCCATATTTAGTGAGTTATTATTGTCAAAAATTGTGTGTTTATACTATATAACATGATCACCTCTTATATGCATGCACTCTGAAACAATAAATATAGTCATAATGATAAACACATTGGTCATCTCAGAGTTACTCCTGTTTGGCATCTATATGCATCTACGGTAATAACATTTAAAATCTATTTCCAACAAATTTCAAATATAAAATAAATTATCACTGATTATAGACATCATACTCTATTAAATCTCCAAAACTTACTCATTTTGTAACTGAAAGTTTGTACTCTAGGACCAACATTTTTTCATTTCCCCATTCCCTACCAACCAGTACCCATTCATTATTCTACTCTGTATTTAGAAGTTCAATATTTTTAGATTTAACATATAATGGATATCAGCATGTTTTTATCTCTATGTCTAGCTTATTTTACTTTGCATAATTTTCTCCACACTCATCCACACTGAAACAAATGGCAAGACATCCTCATATTTTGAGGCTAAAAATTATTTCACTTTGATAGCTAGATAAATAGAATTAGATCCAGATATTATATTTTCTCTATCAAACGATCTGTTAATGGATGCTTACATTGTTTTCATATCCTGAATATTATGACTTAAAGCTATAGTAGACATGGGAGTGCAGATAACATTTCAATATTTCATTTCCATCGGATCTATGACCACAAGCTAGGTTGCTGGATTATATAGGTCTATTTTTAATTCTTAAAGGAACCTCTTACATTGTATTAAATAATGACTGTATAAATTATATTTACACCAACAGTGGTATACAAAGGTTTTCTACTATTATGGAAATCATGCTCAGCAAGAGACCAAACACCATTTGGAGGGTTGGAGAATTCAGGTTTATTTCCACTGGTGGGTCAGACCCACATGAGCTAGTGCTCTGAAATTCTGTACCCAAACTGAGGTTACATGGGACATTTATAGAAATTTGATATCATCTCTTAATCATTACAAAATTGGTAGGTTTGAATTTTTGACCTATGTGACCAAAGACCATGCACAGGAGTTTTATAAGGGATTCATAGATGCAGAACAATGACAGTAAAACACCTGCCAGTGTTATCATAAAGTGGCCTTTAATACAGGTAGCAGCAACTCAAGATGACTAAGTTTACCTCCCTAAAAGCTATATTTCTATAAACTAAACCTATAAGGTTATAGTTTAGACAGCAGTTAATTGGCCTAGCAATTAAGTGATATAAGTACATTCCTACAGAGTTCAGAAAGTTACAAAACATAAAGAAGAAATGACTCCTTCCACAGGCATCAGTTGTACCTCCAGCCTTGAAAGCCTGACAGAGGGTATTTACATTCAAGAGGGAGTAGTCAGACTCCCAGAGACAGTCATTTACAATCCAATAGGTAGGGACCCAAGGTTAATTAAGTTTCTTGAAGAAAGGCTGAATGAAGGAATGGGGGACTCACCATTTCCCCAGGTCTGGCTTTTCCAACACAATACATCCTCAACAACACAAGTTAATCTTTGAACCTTTGGTAGTTGTCTTCCTAGGAGATGTGAGATGATATCTTACTGTGATTTTGATTTACATTCTTCTATTGATAAGTGAATCTAACAAACTTTTCATGTACCTGTTTTATTTAGAAAGATGCCACTTGAGTGTGTTTGCTGATATTTTTTATCATGTTTTTGCTTTGTTTCTGAATATTTTGTTTGCTTTTTCACTTAGTTGCATAAGTTTGTGTGTGTGTGTGTGTGTGTATGAGAGAGAGAGAGAGAGAGAGTGTATGTGTGTGTTTGTGTGTGTGTGTGTTTGTGTGTGCGTTTGCACAGGGGGATTGAAACTAGGACTCTTGCAAGCTAAACCTGAGCTCTACCACCAGACCCAGATTTTGTTATACATTTTGAATATTAACCCTTTTACAGTATTTTTTTGTATCTCATAGGTTGCTTTATTAATTTAATGATTACTTCCTTTGCTGTGTGAAATCCTTAAATTTACAATAGTCCCATTAATTTATTTTTACTTTTTTTTTTCTTGTGCATTTGTTCTCACATGCGAAAGTCATTGTCAAGACCAATATCAAGGCATATTTCCCCAACATTTTGCTTTAGAATTAACTTCCTTTCATATATTTTTGTTTGTTTGTTTTAGATTTACAGTTTTTTCAATTCCCTGGTTAAATTTACTTTTGAATACTTTAATATTTTTATACAATTTTAACTGGGATTATTTTCTTAATTTTTTGCAGTTACTTCTTGTTGACTGTGTAAAAACATTACTGATGTTTGTCTACTATACTCATATCCTGTAATTTTACTGGATTTATTTGTTAGTTCAAACAGTTTTTATGAGTCTGTCTTTAGGGTCTTCATAATATTATGTTATCTGCAAAGGGAGACAATTTACTTCTTTCTTTAATATTTAGATGACTTTTATGTCTTTTTTTTTCTTGCTGATTGCTTTGGCTAGGACTTCCAGTACCCTGCTGAGAAGAGATGGTGAAAGTGGAATGTTTTTCTTCTTCTTAATCTCACAGGAAAAAATTTTAGCTTTCACCATTGAGTAGGAAGTTGCTGTGGGTTTTCTCTCTATGCTATTTATTAAACAGAGGTATATTTCTTCTATACCTAATCTGTTGAGACTTCATCATGAAAATATTTTAAATTTTGTTAATTTTTTTTCTATATATGTATATATATATATATATATGATTTTAATTTACTCAGTTAATGTAGTGAGCCATATGTATTTGTTTGCATAGGCTGAAACAATCTTGCGAGAAATTTCACTTAGTTCAATGTGATGACAAATTGATTGGCTAGTATTGTCCTGAAATTGGATTTGTTATCCTGGTTATGTTGTCCTTATGAAATGGTTTTGTTTTGAAGTGTTCCTCTTCTTTGATAAATTGGACAAATTTGAGAAGGATTGGTTTTAGTACTTACTTGAATGTTTTTGTAGAATTTTCAAGCGAAGCCATTAGATTTGGGGATTTTTTTTTTTTTGGTTGTTATTGATAAATTTTCTATTACTAATTAAGTCTTCTTACCTATTATTTTCTGTTTATATTTTTTATCTTCTTCATAATTCAGTCCCTATAAGTTCATGGGTCTAGGAATTCATTAATTTCTGCTATGCTACCCAATTTATTATAATATAATTGGTCATAAATACCTTTTATAAGTCTTTGTATTTTGGTGTTATCAGTTGTAATGTCACCACTATGGAACTGTTACCGCTGTTGACCGGTGACGAGTCCTTGCTTCCCCAATGTTGAAGAATAACACCAAAGAAGCACGCCGAGGCAAGGTCAGAGTAGAAATTAGAAGTTTATTAAAGGACAGCAGAAAAGACTTCTCCCGGAGGAAGAAGGGGACCCAAGAGGTGGAATCCGTGGAAGGGATGTTGTCTCCCCTTTTTATAGTTCTTTCAGTGATGGAATGTAGGTGGGAAGGCCCGAGGGGTGGGGCACAGGTGGGCCAAAGAAGTAATCTGGTCAGGAAAGACTTCTGAGTCAGCACCTTTTTGCTGGGGGCTGTTCATTAACATTTCTTTGAGGTGGACTTTGGCCTAGGGCCTTTTTGGGACTTCATTAACATTCCCTGAGTTGTCCTGCGTTTCCCGGAATCATTGCCAGCATGGCCTCCATTTTAGATTTCACTCGATATTAGACCCGGATTTATCTAACTACACTGACTACCTAACTTTAAATCTGGCTTCAGAACTCAAGAGAATTTTACCACTGAACTTCATGAGATAGGTTCTCTCTAAGTTGCTTATGCTGGCTTTGAATCTGGTATCCTCCTGATTCATCCCCCAAAATCTGAAATGTATGCCATCCCATCATGTTCCACTCTTATTTAATGGAATTATTTTCATTTTAATTACTGGAGTCTTCTTTCTTTCTCAGTCCATCCTAAGGTTTCCCAATTTTGTTTAAGTTTTCAAAGAAAAATTCCTTAGTTTTATTGATTTTTAAAAATTTCTCTAGTAGTTTCTCTTTAATTTGTTCCTTATAAGATTTGGGGGGACTTTTGTTTATTATGTCAAATTCTGGCTTAGTGCATTCTATTTTGAGTTTTTTGAGGTATAAAGTTAGATGGCTCATTTGAGGACTTTTACTTTTTTCTTCACTTAAGTGTCTTTACTACAAATGTTCCTCTTAAAACTTTTTGCCACATCTCCTAAGTATAAGCATATTGTGTTTTTAGTTTTTATGTCATTTTTTTTTTAGATTCATGGGTTGTGGCGTGTGTTGCTTAAATTCCACATACATGTGAATTTTCCAGGTTTGCTCTTGCTATTTATTTCTAGTTTCATAAAATTGGAGTTGGAAAAACATTGTTAAATTTGTTGAGACTCATTTTGTAAAATGACATAGCTTTTCTGGAGCATGTTCACTATGCTCTTAAGAAGAATATGTATTGTCAACCTAATGGGTGGACTGTTCTGAGTTTATCTACTAAATCTATTTAATGGAGTCCAACTACAATGTTTTCTTCCTGATTTTCTGTTCAGATGATCTGCCCATTATTGGAGGTGAGATATTGAAGTTTCATACTTTTATCATATGTTTCTGCTCTGTTCTGCTATTGCTGTATATTGAACATGGAGTTCACATATGTTTTCAGTTGCTAATTTCTCCTTGATTTATTGATACTGTATCACAATAAAATGACTTTTTCAACAGATACAGTCTTTCACTTATTTTGCCTGATATAGGTATAGCTACCCTGCTTGCTTGTGGTTTCTATTTGCATGGAATATTTGTTTCCACTCCAGAACTTTCAGCTTGTGTTTCTTTAAGGCCAAATTAAGTTTATTGTAGAAAGATTATAATTGGGGCTCAGTTTTTATGATTGTTGTTTATAAAATTCATTTAGATCCTCTATATCTATGCCTTTTCATTTGAGATCTTAGAATGCTTACATGTAATATAAATGTAAGGACTTACTAATTCCATTTTGTTAATTTTTTCATGATTTTTTATTCCTCTCATTCTGTTTTCTTTTTTGATTTAATACTTTTCCTAGTGATATATTTTGATTACTTTCTCTTTCTCTTTTTTGCATCTACTGTTTTTTACTTTACCCATACTTACCATGTTTATATAAAATACATTACAGTTAAAACCATATGTTTTATTGTGATAATAATTTACATGCAAAACTCTATACTTTTACTGCCTTCTCCCATATATTATGTTTTTGATGTAATGACATATTTTATATTATATCACAATATATTTTTATATTGTGTATCTATGAACAAAGTAGTGTAGCTACATTGTTTTTTATTACCTTTATGTTTACATTACCAGTGAGTTGTGTACTTTCATCTCTTTCTTTATGAGTTAGAATCCTTTCATCTCAGCCTGATCAACTCCCCTTAGTAATTTCTATAAGAAATGTTTACTGTTGAACACCTTCAAGTTTTATTTGCCTGAGGAAGTTTTTGTCTGTTCTCCATTTCTGAAGAACTTTTTTGCCAGGTAAAATTCTTATGATTGGTAACTGTTTCAAGTGCACTTTGTTTATTAGTATCCTTTAATTTTTTATTATTTTTAGCAATTTGATGATATAATCACATTATCTCCTGACCTGACAGTTTTATGTTGAGAAAGCCATTGGTGTTGATCAAAGTTTTCCTTGTGTGAGGTGGGTTGCTTTCCACTTGTAGTTTTAAATTATCTTTGTCTTTGATATTTGACAATTTTATTATGTGTCATAATGAAATTATCTTTGGTTTGAACATGTCTGAGGACTTCTGAGCATTTGGTACCTAAATGTTGAAAAGTTTTCTTGTATTATTTACTTACAGAAAATTTCTGACTTTTTTCCCTGTCTTCTCCTCTGAAATATTGATAGTTTGTATTTTGCTTCTCTTGAAAGTGTTCCATAAATTCTACACACTTTCTTTATTCTTTTTTATCTTATTTTTTTCTCCACTAACTGGATAATATAAAATAACTTGTACTCAATTTCACACATTCTTTCTCTGACTGATAAAATGTACTGTTCATACTTTCTATTATATTTTTCATTTCATTTGTTGTGTTCTTCAGTTTCAAAATCTGTTTGTTTCTTTTTTTATAATTTTTATCTATTTACTAACCTTTTTTTTGTCTATTTATGTTTTTATTTCAATGTGTTTTTGATCTGAATTGTCTTATATAACCCTCTTAGCTTCTTCAAGCAAGTATTTGATTTTTGTCAACAATTTGGTGGTTCTTCATGTCTTTGCAAATTGGGTATTTGAAAAATGTTCCCTTTAGTACATATTCTTTTCTTTTTTCCTTTTCCTTCTTCCTTTTTTTGGGCGTGTGTGTGTGTGTGTGTGTTCCTTAAAATTTTGTGTTTCTATCTTCACATTTAAAGACAGTTACCTCAAATGGTCTTTACTGACTGGCTTTTGTGGGGTAGCAGCTTCACCAGTAAACATGACTAGGGATTCTGTGGCTGGATGTCCCTATTTCCAAACTATGCTACCTCCTAGGAGGGGGATTCTTAAGCTTGTATATATTTTCTTTTAATGTCCTACAAGCAGACCAGGTTCCAAGACTCTCACATATATTTTCCCTAGGGAAAAAAAACTTGAAATTAATTTTCTTAATCCTCCAAAGTTGACCTGGCTGACTGTACATACTTACTTGCCATCTGCAAAGGCTTCAAATTACCATTTGGGGATTAGAGTTGTGGGGAGTGACTAAGCATACCTTGTATGTGGAGAGCAATATGTAGCACACTGGCTGTGCCAGTGGACCAGTTCCGGGTCTGCAAACAAGGTCATCTAACCATCACGTGCGGATATCATGATGAGATCCATGAATTAAGTAGTACGATATGCAACCTTTTGTTGAGTCCTGTGTGCTGGTTCTATGGATACATTCTTTGTTTTCCTGTTTAATATGCTATCAGCCACTCAGCTATGCTTATCCTTTCAGTATCCTGTCTGGGGTAAGAAAGAGATGGACCTCTTAAGTAGTGTCCTTCATAACATGGGAAGCTTGATGTTCACGTACAATGTCCTACTTTCTCTTAGAGAAGAAATTTTAGGTCAAGAAGTTCTCTTGGAATAGAACTGTGCTCTTTTTGGGGAAAGGTTAAAAAGTATAAAATGAAGCTGTTCTTTTTACCCTCTTCAGTGTGTCTATTCTTGGGATTCTTAATTCTGAGAGTATGTTAAAACTTCTCTGCTTGATTCCCGGACTTCAAAAAGGCACTGTCTTCAATGTATATGTCAAAATTGGTATACTGTGGAGACTGAATTGTAGAAATTCCTAATCCACCATGTTGCATCACTCCTACATAAAAAAAAAAAAAATAGGTAATAAAAGACACTGGATTGGCTGGACTAATCGAGAAGAAACTGGTTTATATAAGATATTTTTAACCTTTTATTTAAGTATTGTACCCATGTAAGCTAAATACTATATATCAAACACTATTTTAAGTAACTTAAGTAATTTTAATGTAATTGCCCAGTTAAAGTATACCTCACATTTAACCACATATTTCTTAAACCACACATAAAACCATTTATTTTTTAAATTTAGTACTAGATTTCTTTCACATAATTGAACTCTCTATCATTTAAGCTCAGTAAAGATAATATTGACTTTAAATATAATATAACAGTTCTGGTATATTTTTTCCATTCTTTTAAATGGCACATTATAGTTGTAAATAATGATAAAATTTGTTGCTACATATTTGTACATGCCCATAATATAACAATATAATTTAACCAGTATCACTCCCCAGCACCTTTCCCCTCCATCCCAGCCTCCCACCCCTTGATCCCTTTCCTTTATTGATCTTCCCTTGATTTTCATGAAATCCATGCCCATCCATTCCCCCCTTTTCCCTCTCTAGCTTCCACACATGAGAGAAAACATGACCCTTGACCTTATGAGTTTGACTTATTTCACTTAACAAAATTGTCTCTAGTTCCATCCATTTCCCTGCAAATAACATAATTTCATTTGTGTATATGTAACATCTTTTCTTTATTCATTCATCCATTGATGGACATGTAGGCTGGTTCCATAATTTTTCTATTATAAATTGTGCTGCTATAAATATGGGTATTCATGTGGAGAGTCTTTTAACTCATTATTTTAAAATGAAAAAATATTCTTCACTTCCCATTTAACTAAAACAGAACTTAGCATTTTTAATGCACATAGTAAAGGTATTTGGTTTCTTTAAAATGATCTTGATGGAACTATAAATCTGTAAATAATAAGAGGAATCATATGAGAGAAATAGGCATCTTGAGTTATTTTAGACATATAGCAATTTAAAAAAATAACTAAAAACATTGTAATATTTTCTCATTTACCATTGCAATGTAAAAAAGAAAATGGAGTGACTATCTCTCTTTGTTCAAAAATAAATAAAAAAAACCATGGATTTAACTATGAATTTTTTTTTTCGAGAGTAATATTTAGGCCAGGTTTTTTTTAAATGTATTTAAATTCTACTTTTATTGTGGTAGAGGAAAAAAAATACATCTGCACTCCTCTGATCAAATGAAAACAACAAGAAGAATGAGAATCTGTCATTGCAGTTTATGAAGGAGTGAACTGTAAATGCAAATCACAAGGTGGGATTAATGGTTATCTTAGAGAATGTGTGTACCTTGAGAAAATGCCTGTGCGTGTGCCTCCGGTAAACAGAGCATTCTCTCTCAAAGTGGCATCATGGTAGCTGGAATTAAATATCTGTAATTAAAACAAGAGGTTTTGGAGTACACAGGCTGACTACTAAGGTTTCCTGGGTAGGTTCATACTACTTGTAATTGTGTAGTATTTAGAAAAAGACATCCTGTACTGATGTGATTCTTTGAAAAGCTTTGACTGACATTGTAGCATGATATAAGAGAGACTTGACTTTTGTGAGCTGCCCTCATAGCTGCCCCAGTTTGTCATTGGGGAAAAATAGTAAATCAAACCTCTCTCTCTCTCTCTCTCTCTCTCTCTCTCTCCCCCCCACCATCATTCTCTGTAGGTTTCAGTCTCTTTCCAGCTTTCTCATAAACAGACAGATGTTGTTATGGTTTGGATAAGAGCTGTCCCCCCAAAGATCCTGTGTTAATGCAAGAATATTCAGCAGTAAAATGATTAGTTTAGTCAAGCTGTGAGCCACTCAGTCCATTCTAATTTGAATGGACTAACTATGTGGTGATTGTATATAGAAAGGGTATGGCTGGGAAACGTAGGTGACTAGGGGCATATCCTAGAAGAGTTCAACTTCCTTGTGGCCCCTTTCTCCTTCCCACTCTGTTTCCTGCCTGTTTTAAACAGAGTAGCTCTTCTCCACCCTTCTGCCATGATGTTCTGCCTAACCCTGGGCCCAGAGCAATGGAGTTTGTCCACCATGGACTGATCATATGAACATGTGAGCTGAAATAAACTTTTTCTCCTTTAAGTTGTTTTTCTTGGTATTTTTGTCACAGCAACAAGAGGCTGACTATCACAAGTGCACATAGGGATTAGTAATATTCACATTATTTCTGTGACTTGAGAATAAGAATTCAATCCAATGATTTTACAATAAGTACAACTAGAAGAAAGAGACATTATGCTCTATTTAAGTATGATGTGTTAGAATTCATTGTATTGTCATGTATAACTAATTAGAACAAATATAAAAAGAAGAAGAAAATAATCCAATCCATTGAAAATGGGGAAGAATAAAGACTAAAAATTGTACAGATGAATTTGTGAAAAATACTATGAAAAATACAAATATTTTAGCAAAATAAATGGCTTTGACCTATAAACCACAGTCAAAAAACAAAAAGATAAATGATTTAAAGGCAGAAAAAATAAAATCAATGTAAACAGAATTTAATTTAGTAAATATGGGGAAAAATTAATGAAACAAAAAATTTAAAAACATAACATAAAAGAATAAATACTATTGAAAACATAGTGGCATAAAAATAATCATGCAAGGTAAATGGATGGAGTTGGAGAATATCATACTAAGCAAAGTAAGCCAATCCCCCCAAATCAAAGGCTGAATGTTCTCTCTGATAAGTGGATGCTGATCCATAATAAGGGGGTGCAGCCATGTGAAGAATGGAGGAACCATGGATTGGACAAAGGGGAGGAAAATGGGGAAAGGGCATGGGAGTAGGTAAGATGGTGGAGTGAGACAGATATTATTACCCTATGTGTATGTCTGATTGCATAAATGGTGAGACTACATCATGTACAACCGGATAAATAAAAAGTTGTGCTCCATTTGTGTACAATGAAACAAAATGAATTCTGCTGTCATGTATTAACTAATTATAAAGAAAAATCCTGCAAAAGAATAAATTTATATTTAAAATACAGAACTGAAAAAAAAGTTGGTGATAAAATGACAGATATGACAAACAGGCAAAAAAAGAATATGGATAATTAATGTCATAGTGGAAAGATAACCAACTGAGACTTAGAAAAAAAAAGATGTAGCTTAAGCAAGTTTCCTGATTAAAAAAAATAAGTATAAAATACACAAATTTGTAGAGTTTTATTTCCCAAGATAAACTGATGGATATTGCCCTGGAGATATATTCTGATAATATTACTGGAGTCCAAAGGAAAAGAAAAATCTCCAATGGCATATAAACCAAAGTTTTAAAAGTCTTATCCATTTAAAAGGCAGAAAACATAGACTAGCTTCAAAACTCTCCACAGCTGCATTCAATATTAGAAGACAGTGAACTACTATGTACATTGTTCATATTTTCTTTTCAGCCACAGCTGTCATGCAAGTTCAAAGTCAGTTGATAAATATTTTTAAGCAATAAGGATTTAGGTAATTAGGTCTCACTGAAAAGAAAAACTAAAAACTTATGTTCAACCAACCAAGAGACAAATGGGAAATTAGTCAAAGGTCATGTGATCAACATAGAATTCATTTTTAAAGGAACACAGAGAATAAACATCTGTGTAAAGCCAGTGAACATTACATTCAGCATCCTTCACATCACATGCACCTTCTGTGGTCTCATTTCTGAGTTTTGAAGAGCCAGGGATTGCAAATACCATGTACACACATTCGTGTATTTTAAGTTTGTTAGCAAACTATGTAAGTATTATGAGTTAGCACTTTTCACCTCTACTTCAGTTTTGATTCTGGCTTCTTTCTCCTTTGGTTGGAAAAGGCACAATACTTTTTGGGAATGAATTAAATAGAAATTGATTTGGGGACATTTTAAGATGAAATTTAATGTGATACATTCATGTGATTGCTCATTTCCTCTAGACTGTGGGGGGAATGTTGAATTACTCTTTCTCACTCTAGGCAGTGTCAAGCTACAATTTTAAGCTAGGAAAACCAAAGTTCATGACAGTGTGAAAGATGAAGCACCAGATGTGTGTGGGTAGCAAAAGAAAACAAGTTTGAGTGGGAAGGAACTAGATGCTAGTCCCAGGAACATCCTCAAAGTTATCACACACACTATCAAAAAACAAATCACAAATGCATGTTTTCTCACATCACAGATATGTTCAATAGAAAGCATATATAATTAAAAATGCATGATATTCTTTTTTAACAGTTTTGATAGGAATCATATGGAATGTAAATCTCTTCTATACAGAACTATTCTATATCAGTGCCACAGCTGTGAATAGGTTCCTGTGGGCAGTCACCTCAGATTGAATCTTAGTGTCCATGGTGACACATCTTGCCCCTGTATCTGAACAGACCAAATAAAATGAATGGGAAACAGCTTCCAATGCAACAAATATAAGTGACAAAGGGATTAATAATTTTTTTTTCCATTTAAAACAGAGTTTAATCAGAAAACAAGAAAATGTTAAATGCTATGAAACCTTATAGCTTGTTCTGAAATACATTCAGGTAAAGGTAATGTTGATAAGTATCTTATAAATTTGCGTAACAAGTTATAAGTTTATAATCAATAGTAAATTATGAAGTTGCAAGAAAGTTTTCTAGCCAGAAAATAATGTATTGACAACTCTAGAAAACAGATGGGCAGATATTTTTGCTTGAGTTATGGAAAATATTATAAAATCACTGTTATATGAAAAAGTGATCAAATAGTATGAAGACAAATAACAATAGAAGGCGAAAGTGTTATGGAGGTCTGTTTTACTGTTAATGGCAATATAAAGTTTCCCTAGTGTGATGTTTAATGTGGAGTGTTGAATTGACTGGATTAAGGAATGCCTAAAAACCTGGAAGGTGTTTTCTCTGGAGTATCTGTGAGAGTGCTTTCATAGGACACTAGCATGTGACTTACTTGGTGCAATGAGTGGGGAAGACCTACCCTCAATGAAATGGGCACCATCCAGTTGGTTGGTAACTGGATGGAACAAAAGCAAAGGAAGAATGAATTGACATCTCTCTTCTGGAGCTGGGATATCTTCTTTTCCTCCTGATTTGTATGTCAGAACTCCAGGCTCTCCAAAATTTAGACGACAGGACTTAACACTAGCACCTTGCCCTGCCATTATATCCTCAGGCCTTTGGTCTCAGGCCAAGGGTTATACCTTTAGCTTCTCTCTGTCTGGCGCAGCCTGAGACATACTATGAGCATCCTAGGGTTTCCAATTTGCAGATGAATTATCATGGGGATTCTCAGTTTCTATAACCATGTGAGCCAAACTGTTTCCTCTCATATAGCTATTTATGAGATAGATATATATATACATATACTATCAGTTTCTGGATAATCCTGTCTAATATATCTAGATTTTGAGATATTCATATATAATTTGTTTCTGACATTTCTGACTATTTGTGATTTTTTCAGTAAAAATATAATAATTTTAACCTATATTTTTCAATCATAGTTTTGCATTATTATAATTAATGAGGCAAAAATTATTTATGCTCTGAGTTCCACTGAACCGAGTTTTGCCCCTGGGTTCAAGAAAACAAAATCTTATATAGTACAAATCATGACAATGTAGAAATAAACAGATGGTCAGAGTCTGTGTAAATTGGCTGACTCCCCTGTTACTTTTGATAGGTGAGAGTCAATATTTTTTTTTAAAAAAACTGATAACTAATTATGCTATTGACAGTTACAAATATAGCAACTAAAATGTCTAATTAAAATTTATGATTAAAAAGTATCAATAAAGAAAGAAAAAACCATAAGGATGAAGAACAATGGCTTATATTTCTCTATTTCCTGGTTTAGTGTCTCAGTAGTTATTAATGTAATCAGAGAAAAAAGAAAGACATAGAGACATAAGAATATTTTCTAAGGGCACATTTAAAATTCTTCAAATTATTTTCATATGTATTCATAAACTTCATGAAATTTATGACAATACTCATTTTGGAAGATGGGGAAAAGAATTCGAGATATTTACTAATTCATTGTAATTCATATTAGAGTGCTAATAAACACTCCTTGGGGAAAAGAGAAATTAAAGCTATAAATGAGAGAAATAAAACAGATTGAAAATTAACAAATGCCAAACAAATAAGAGAAAGTGCACTTAATATAGAGACATTTATGTATAAACACTGAAAACTGAACGTGTAACAAAAATTTAAATTTTGAACGAACATCCATTCCATGGAGTTCCTTAGAGAATAAAATATAAATTTAATTCCTTGGTATCATTTTTTTTCTTTTCTTTTTTTTTTTTTGTGGTGCTGGGGATCGAACCCAGGGCCTTGTGCATGTGAGGCAAGCACTCTACCAACTGAGCTACATCCCCAGCCCCTTTTTTTCTTAATTTAATTATTAAAGCTTAGTTTTTACAAACAATGTAAGGTGCATTCTTTCCAAATTTATATAGTGGATCTGGTAAAAATGATCTCTAAGTGGACTACACTTTGCATTACTCTTGATAAATGGGAACTTGTGGAAATCCTCCCTTCCAATAAGAATGGGTAATTGTTTATATATTTTGTGTGTGTATATCAAAAAAAGAATTCTTTTATAAATAGGGATGTTTTCTTATCCAGTCTTCTCACGGCAAAAGAAATTGGATTCTGTTTACAGTTAGAAAATAGTCAATTTCAGATATTTGACAACCTATCTATTGAGCAAGGCGGATTGAGCCCTCACCCTGCTAGGGAGGTCTGTTCAAGGACTGAATGAATGACCATTTTGGAACCAGAGTTAGCCAATACTAATAGATTCGTAACAATCACTGGGCAGAAGTAGAAGGATGCATAGATGATTGTTTTTATCCCCTCATCTGCGCCTCAAAAAGCACTGATTGCATCCATGACTTACCCACATGGTGACTATCCTATCACAACAACTTTGAAAAATCCACATCAAAGTCAATGCAAACAGACAGAAAAATTCACCTTCAAAACTCTTGAACTAAATCACAATCTGCAGGGTGATGTGTGGGAGCAGTCGTCTATTTATTTCCAATTACCTGAGAATAGCAAGAAAAATTTGCTTCCAATATTCTTGCACCCCAGCTGGTCTTCAGCTTTCTGGGATGTGACATTCAGGGTCATTAAAGATAGAAGCTGTTGTTTTCCAGGAGAACTGACTAAATGCTTCATCGTGCAGGGTGCTGGTGGCTCAGCTGCTTCTTGCTCTGGTTGTACTTCAATTTCTCTTCTCATATTAGACTCCGGTCTCCCCTTTTCCCATTCTCCTGAGTAATGTACGACTCTGAATGATGTGTGTAATGGGAAACTGATGTTATGTTTGTACTTTACTGACACAGCTGCCCCCCAAAAGGGTTTAGCCTACGTCTCTAAGTAGTGTAATTTATTGTTCACTCTCCTCCACTTACCCACATATAATGGTAAATGAGAGAAAGAGTGATGAATTGTAATTTCAACTATTTCCCTGAACACTTAAGAAGAATCCAAAACCCAGTCATTAAACTTCAAGTACACAGTTCTTTCTCCTAGAAGTTCAGGCCCTGAGATTTGTGGTCTATTGTAACACAATTATCCACTGGATTTGGGGGTTCTCTTCACCCAATAGCAGAAACACTTGAGGTTCACATTCTCCAAGAGCCAGAGGCTGCCCCTGAGTAGATCCCCATCTCCTTTACTAAGGAAATGTACTAGTGTTTTGCTCCTTCCCCTTAAAATATGAACTTCCAAATACCCCATCCTGTGGTATCCCCTGGTGATAGTGAAACTTTTGGAAAGTAAATTTTTTCAGTCATGTGTTACAGAACATTTACTTCTTATGCTTACGGCTTGCAGGTATGTATTACGGTGGTGTGTATTAACTAGCTCATACCCATCAGCATTCCTGTTACAAGGAAAACAAATTTCTGTTTTCCAGTTAATAATATTTTGAATTAAAAAATGGTTTGTTTATGTAGTTAAATATTTGTATTGGAAAAGATAACTTACTGACTTCATTAAAATAAGTGTATTGCAACAATCAACCTTGGTAATCAAAAGTCTAAGTTCAAGCATTGTTTCATGTTTTGCCAGAGATTAAAACAAACAAACACAAATTGTTGCCTCCATGTGCATGTCTAATGGGTGGTTGTTCAAGAAATTGTAATGAGGACAAAAACTATCAATCAAATACAACAGTATTCTTATAGTTTAATATGTACCAAGTTAAAATTCTGCTGGGTATTAGTAGACA
This sequence comes from Marmota marmota marmota, assembly GCF_001458135.2. NCBI lineage: Eukaryota > Metazoa > Chordata > Mammalia > Rodentia > Sciuridae > Marmota > Marmota marmota. The sequence goes on from NW_025999990.1 coordinate 27,309,286, forward strand.
GTATCCCTTTGATGTAAGAGTCTATGTATGGCAGTTGTATGTTTATGTATTTTGTTTATAAACAAATACATCTACACAATAATTTGTATTTTTATAATTTTTGAAGTAGTAAAATGAAAACACAATAAGTTTTGAAACAAAACAAAACAAAAGAATTTTACCTGAAAAATTCTGCTTGGAAATAAAATATGTAAAGTATAACATACTATACATATGCTACTAATTGCTGGTTTTATTGTGTTTGTCATCATAATTATTAGGGCACAGTAAATGATCATTTTCTAATGGAACAGTGGATCATTTCTTTATGTAGTTTTCCCAAGTTTTAAATTGTTCAACATTATAATGATACACTTTACAATATGAGTTTGTGGTTCCTGTGCAGTATCTCAAATCTGGAGTTAGAGAAATGAAATTTTGGGGTGCAATATAATCTTCACTGAACTATCTTGGTTGTTTTCCAGTAGCTTTTTTTCCTGGTAAATACAGGCTAAAATTGTAATACATACCCAGATATAAGATGTGTAGGAATTATCAATGTACTATCAGGGTAGAATTTAGTCTGCTTTTATTAAACAAAATTATCTGATTATTTTTAATGCAAATTTAATTTTTGAAATATATAATCAAACCGCAGATTCCTCTAATAAATTCATGTAGTCAATGAATATATAGAATATATATATATGTATATATATATATATATATATATATATATATATATACATATATATATAT
>NW_025999990.1:27310041-27354377 GCF_001458135.2 Marmota marmota marmota
ATATATATATATATATATATATTTTCACTATATATGTATGTGTGTGTATGTGTGTGTGTGTATTTGGAGAGAGGTAACAGGGAGTAAACTCAGGAACACTCAATCACTGAGTCAAATCCCCAGCCACATTTTGTATTTTATTTAGAGACAGAGACTCACTGAGTTGCTTAGCGCCTTGGCTTTTGCTGAAGCTGCCTTTGAACTTGAGATCCTCCTGCCTCAGCCTTCAGAGCATCTGAGATTACAGGTGTGTGCCACTTCACCTGGCCAATATATATATTATTACTCTGTGCCAGGCACTGCAATGCCACTGCTAACATGGCTCTGAGCAGAGAGACACAGTCTGCCTCCCTGATACATTAAGTTCAGTGAAGACACAATTAAGTACTCAAATAAATATTTAAACGCTAATCTTTACACATACTACTAAGACAGAAAGAGATAAGGCAAACTGGATGATTGGTGCAGTGAGAGCAAGAGAGGGGATTGATTAAAATAGGGTTATGTGAGAAAGATAAGAAATTAGGAATAAGGAGTTACATAAGAAGGGAAAATCATCAGGGATGGAAGCCCTGAACAGGTAAAGTATGGAGTACTCAGGATTATCCCAGAAAGGTAAAGAGAAACTGCGTTCATGAAAGCACATGGAAGACTTTCAGCGTTGTATTTGGAGAAATGAAAATACCTGGGGACTACTAAGGAAACTTGCATTAACTAAGCAGTATAGAGATGGAAGTTGAGGCGGGATGGGGGGAAGCTGTGTTAGCTGGGAAGTAGCGTGTGGTAGGAGTACAGGTAGGACCTAGTGACTGCATTTCCTTCAAGGAAAAACCTGTCTATTTATCTAGACTAACATGCCAGTCTTACCTCTGATTTTCTGGTGGAAGTGGTAGAAAAGTGTCAGCTTCAGCTGAGACCTAATCCATTTAGCACAATAATAACAGATTTTATTTTAGACTGGATATGGAGAATGATGAGAAAATACTTCAATACTATCTCTTAGGATTTATTGATAAAGTGATATGTACTGAGATGGAGGTTACTGGAGGAACACAGCCAAATGTGGAGCCAGTTCAAAATTTGCTTTTGGCAATTCTGTTTAGTTTGTGATGCATCTGAGCTCTCCTAATAGTGCTGTTGGAGTCCAATCTGTTCCTTGTGAAGTTCAGCAACAGGAAGTTTAGGGCTCCTATAGAGCACCCTGGACCTCAACTATGCCCCAGATTGTCTTCTGAACATATATGTCTTCTCTCATCCTTATCATCATATCATGATCACTAGATGGCCGTACTTGTCCAGTTTCATATCCACACTCCAATTGGGAAGCAAAAAGAAAAATGTGCAGAAGGAAACTGCCACACATGTAGCCTGAAACCTCAACTTTTCCAGAAATCTTGTTTAATCTCCTAAGTCCCAAGGGAATATGAGTAACAGCTTTAAAAAAATCTAGTTAAATTGTTGTCCTAAACATTCTTATTAGTTATTTATTTCTTTCTTCTAGTTAAAAAAAAAGAAGTAGAAGAAGAAAAGAAAAAAGTAATAAAGAGAGAGAATTGGGCATTAGAATGGGCCAGTATGTCCAGATACATATTATCTTGAAGGACGTAACTCTCTCATGTATGCTGGAAATTAGGTCAAGTGAGTGTTTTCTGTAGAAAGCTGCTTTCTTGCATACATGCCAAGTTCCCTGGAATGTTGGTTATATAGGGACACAAAGCAAGCTAAGCTGGTGACTGTTTCTGTACCCTAGCTTATAAACTTCTTTCCCTGTGGTAACTGGCATGGATCAGAACACTGTGGGGAGGGAAGTGCTTATCCAGCAGGCTGTCACTGGATAAAACATCATGAGAGAATGGACGAGCTATTTCTGGTGAATGAATTGAAGGTGCACCTGTCCAGCCCATCACCATTAGATCTTCCAAGTCAGCATTTCTCATTAAATCTTATATCTCACAACCCATTCCCCAGGTGTCTTCTTTGGTTTCTGAGCATCCTACCCCACTGTTATAGCACAAACTGTGGATGCACGAATTCTTTCCCATGGGAGAAAAGAACCCTATCTTTTCCTGCTAAGTACTTTCTTAGCCCCTGAAACTTGAGGAGTCATCCAACAATCACTTGTGGAATAGATGAGCAATAAGGAAATTGCTGATGTTTGTTTTGTCATTCTTTCTTACTTCGAAGCAGAAATCATGCAAGAAGAGTGAACTGAAATGAAAGTAGGAAGGCACATTAGAACTATGTGAACTCTGATAAGGTTTTTGGATTTTAATATGGAATTTTTTTAAATTAATGAAGGATTTACATTTGCACAAGTATGATTGTATTTACTGTTTAAAAGGATGCTTTTTAACAAGATATAGTTTTGGAGATGAAGAGCCATATTGGAAGTCAAGAACTCAAGATTTACTACAGAAGAAAAGGCAAAAGATATAAATTCTTGGATGAAGAGGATATTGGGAATGTGGAATTCCCATATTCTTTATTAAGGTCCGACTGAATTATTTATAAATAACATTGTTTTTCAGTGTTACTCATGTGGTAAGTATGATTCTAAATGCTTTTCTTATCCATATGATCTGCTTGTCTTTTCTCCTCAGACTTTTAAATGAAATAGCATAAAAATAAGGAAGCACTGCAGATTCACACCCAAGTTCACATACATAAAACCTAGCTGAACTGAGATTTAAACTCAGATTTGTCTACCTTGAATACTCATGAGCTCATCCTATCTTCTGGTAGTCAGCAATGTGAGATTGCAGCTTTGGTTTTCCTTGCAGACTGGTATAGGCACTAAGGTCTTCCTTTCTAAATGAACCTATCTTCATTCAGTTCTTGTCCTCTATTCCTTCCTCATTGTGTGGATGTGGGAAATTATTTACCAACCATTCATTGCTTTAATTTCCAGCTTGGCAAAATCATTATACCTAATTCATACAGTTGACACAAAGACTAAATGAGTATTTGTAAAACTTTTCTTCATAGTAAGCATAACACATAAATAGAATGATATAGTTTATTTATTAAATAATATCAGATTTTCCATTGGCTCTGTGAAATTTTTGCCTCATCCTATAAGATATTTTAATTTCAGATAAAGATGTAAAATTGATCTTTCATTTGATTTTATCATCTCATTTGGTTTTCCTTTCAAATTTGACTTCAATTTCTTAATCTACTTAATAGTTTTCTAATACACAAAATATTCAGTGCTTGTCTACAAATTTGCTACTATTGTGAAAGGTTGACAATCATGCTTTATTTTCCTTTAATTGTTCATGTAATAGAGAAGAAATTTTTATTTTACATTGAATGATTTCAATATGCAGCTAACATGTATATAACTAATACTTTGCCTTACTCCTTCTTGTTGGTAGACATAGTGTCATTTTTTTTTCTTAGAAATTTTTTCTCAAAACAAGATCCAGAGAGAAAATAAGAACCATAAGAGAAACAAACATGTTTCATGGCATCGGTTTTACTTGTAAGAAACAGAAAAAAAAGTTATCCCTTCTCTGGCTGAAATAGTTTTAGCTGAGTGCTGAAAATAGAAGTTTATGAGGACTATTGCCACTGTTGAAAAGTCCACTGTTTTGCCCTCATGTGCCAGGAACAATGTGTTTGCTAAACCACTCTCACTATAAGAAAACACTATAAAAGACTACCTGAGGCAAGCCTGGAGGCATAGGGATGGATGTAAAAACCAGGCAATCTGTCTAGTACTGAATTTCAACACTCTCAGCTTCATTGCTATAACTTAGGCTTTCATTACTTACTTGGATCCTATACGGGACAGACCATTGGCCTTCAATCATCTCCAAAGCTAAAGTATCCAAGAAAATGGTAAGTTTCTCCAAAGCCCCAGAGGATCCTTACTCCCAAGCAGTGTCTATCTGCAGTTAGGAGAATGTTGGGTACATGACTGAGACTTCTATTAATAACTTCTTACAATTATGGTCTCCAATCATTCTCTTTCCTTTTTGGCATTTATTGGTGCCTTTTCGTCTTGGATTATGTCTCCATGGTGACACATGCAAACTGCAACACTTCAAAGAAATTTAAACCTTACTAAATTCACAGAGAAGGAAGATGGAGAAAAAGAAATAGATGCAAAACAGGATAAAAGAAAAGTTTTTTTCTTTTATATCCATAACACTGTTTAACTCCAACTATGTGGGTCTCTTCCATCTCAATTCTCAATTCTCTGATCTCTAACTAGATGTTAGAAGTCAATTATGTTCTAACACCAACTAGCTAAAACTAACTAGTGAAGGACTCAGTCCCCACAAAACTACTCCTTTTTTATATGCCAAGTCCAATATCTAGACTTCAGGTGCTTCTGATCAATTGGCTTTAAATTAGGGGTTCCTTACCCTCTTCCACAGGTTTTCTAGAATACCTGACATGACTCAGAAAAACATACAACCTATATTTACTGGTTATTTATAAAGGATACAACTCAGGAATAGTCAAATGGGGGAAAAATAGGCAGAGAGATGCAGGGGAAAGAGGCATGCAGCTTCTATGCTCTTTTTAGTTCTGCTTTATTCTAACACTTCCATGTATTCCTTCATTTGGCAACTCTCCAAACCCAGTTTTGAATTTCAAGGGAGCATTTCTTACATAGTCATAATTGATTAAATTATCTAGTATTGAAAGTTATCTCAATCTCCAGCCCTCTCCCTCTCTGGAGGTAGGGGTGATTGCACAAAGTATCAATTCTCTAAACACGTGTCCCCTGACAAACATTTTTACAGTTTTCAGGGCTTTCCAAAAGCCATTTCATTGACATAAATTCAGGTGTGTTTAAAAGGGGCTTATTTTGAATAACAAAAGACTCCTTTTATCTCTCTTGAGCTATCTCAGGAACCCAGGATGATAGCCAAACACACAAAAAAGATATCCTCCTCTACTTCTTATTGTTAGAAAATTACATTGACTTTATGAGCTATAACTAAGAGCTTGGAATGAAAAACCAAAGTACTGTAGATAGTTAATGTATCACACTTATAGAAATGGGATGACTTGGACTTCTCTGTTCCCTAGTAGAAAACTAAACCTCAAAGCACAAAAGAAAGACTTGTCAAGCAGACCAACTCAGAGAGTAGAGTGCAAGATGGAAAATTTTGAGTACATGCTTGAATGATAGGTTTGGTTTTTTCCCCAGTGTGAAAATGAGAGAAATTGGATTTGAAAGATGAAGAGTGAGATAGTAAAGAAAACACTAGTTTGAATGAGAGACAGTCACTGAAGCAGTTAATATCATGGACAATGATGAGATACAAATTTGGGAATAAAGGGAGAAATAGAGTCTTGAAGGAAGTGCTCCTCAATCATTGAAATGCACAAATCATCTATAAACAATCACAACACCTAAGCCACCTACCCTTGACCCATGTCCTTGACCCATGCTCTTTTAACAAGACAGTGATAGGCAAATGCAGAGAAAACTAGAGCAAAAGAATACAGCTCCAACCTGCATCCAATTCTAGTCCAAACCTTAGCACCTGCCCTTTGTAAGTAGTAACACCACACACCAATGGATCTCTTCCTTAAGAGATAGCCTGATTTCTCTCTTGAATGTCTATTCCTTGCTTGACCCCAAAAGCCTTTCTCTTTAGAGATTGTCTCCATTATCCCTTGAATGTGTATCTACTTTCCTAAGTAAAACTTCTTTGTAACTTTGAACGGCACTTGCTAAAATTCTTTTCTGTTGCATATGCCAGGAACCCCAATGTTCCTAGATCTAATCCCCCTTCCTCACTGGAAACTTCTCAGACCCTTCTTGTCAATTGTGTCTTTTCCTGTGACAAATGACATATTCAAATTGGGAGTGTTGCAATTGGTTCACCTTTATTCCCAAACAGAAAACATGACACTCTAAGGCACCATTCCTACAATATGGAGGCTATTCTGTTTACTTTTTGAATGAATGTCTATGTATCATATTTGAGAGCTGTCCTGGACCTATCTGAACAAATGAGAGAATTGGAAAGAAATGGTAGGACCTAAAGAAGAAACAGGCTTCTTTATTCTGCAAGAATGAGTAATTTTCACCCAAACAAGTGATAATAACTGAAAAGGTATCCAAGATTGAGCCACCTTAATCTAAAGGAATTACCCCCATGTTAGAGTGATCTCACCAGCAAAGCAGGCTTAGGTCTTTCAAAGCCATGATGTACAATTGCTTCCCCTACTTACTGCAACCAGATCATACTTAATATTGTGTTGGAGAGAGGGAAGAAAAAGAGATATAATTTGTGTTTAAGATTAAAGTTTTAAACTGGCTCAAGTTTTTATAGGTGAATCAACTGGGAAGTTATGGTTTCTGCCCAAGATGTTGTGAAAAGACAGGAAAGGAAGATTTAGCAGAGCAATGTTGGAACTAGTTCTTGAGGAAAAGATTCATATTTATATACTGCTGCATAATTTAGAGTCATCAATAAACTGGTGATATATAATATGTATAATACATATGTAGCAAAAATTAATCTTAAGTCTTCTTGTTTATCAAGTATTTACTTGTTTACTTTCTCTCTCCTTCCACTAGATTATAAACTTCATTACAATCCCAAGAAAAATAAGTGAATTTTATAGTCTTGTTGCATTAAATCAGCTGAACAATTGTAAAATATAAAAAGCAAATATTCTCAATCTATCACTGTTTGTTATTAGACATTTAAATTTCCAAGAACCTCCCAGTCCTCTGTTGTCCTGAGACTCAGTAATTCAATTGCTCATTTCCTCATTTATTCACTCAATAAATATGTATTTCACTTCATACACATTGCAGTATGGTAGGTAATGTAGGAACGGCAGGCATACTTAAGAAACAGCTTTTTTTCTAGAGAACATAAAATCTGAGCAGGGATGACATGATGGAACTCAATAAATCAGTTGAGAAGAAGGTGTAAATTATGGAATGAAGTTGTGTTTACACATGCCTTTAGCCTGTTAGAAGACATAGGTTAGAGAAATGCATTGTTATCATGAAAGCAGTAACAGATGTGTAGATTGTGAGAAGGTAGAGGGAGCTGATTTCATTGTCTAATGATGAAGTGAAAAATAAATTGGGAGTCAATACTCCCAATTTGAGGGTCTCTTCAAAAATTCAACTAGTATTTGTTGGGTCTGATGAGGCTGACCTAGAAAACAGAACTGAGACAAGTTTGACTTAAATAGATCAGCAGAGACTACCAGCAGCCTGCCTAGGTACACATGAGGTCAAGGTTGGCCTTAGAAAAGTGGAGTGAGACTGAGGATTCAGGTCAGTCAAGCTGCAGGGAGTGGAAGTACATAGCAACAGAAAGAGACACTTGTGTTCTTCCTTTTCCCATTTACTATTATAAATCTGAATTTATTATCCTAGTAATAATATTTGCAATATGATTAACGTGATTTTAGAATTGTGTTGGGGCTAATAAATGGAGAACAGTGTTTCTAACCCAAACTTCCTTAGCTGACTGGTTTGCATTAAGAAATTTAGAGGGCTATGGAGAGCAGTTTTTGTCCCCATGGTATAATCCAGGAAATGTATTAATATAAGATTATTACATTTGATGTAAACAGTAGGGGCCAGTATTCTTAGAGCTCTCGACTTCTACAGTCGTGTGGCTCAGCCATTGGAACATGTACAATGTGAACAAACTGAATTTAAGATCTTTTCATGTTGCTTTTACCCTTAAAAGAAAGCCTTATAACTGCTGATCAATATGCTGTGCAGAGCTCCTTCCTGAAACTGCTGGATAATTTTTACTGCAGTTATAATTATAACATTTACTCATTTTTTGGTGTAATTACTGATGCTCACAGTAGCTCTACTTGAATATTTCAAAATCATTTGAATATTAATTTAAAATATATTTCTTCTGTTTATTCTTCTTTTATTTTTAGCTGAGACTCCAGTTGCTTCCTTTCTAAATGGAGTCAAAGGAATGCCACTCTCTGAAGCGCCTTCTGACCTTTGTCATCAAATGATGGAGTCACAGCACATGAATCCTGTACTGTTCATCTGTCATTGTGATGTTGTGATACAGTAATAAATATATATTTGTTCTTCATCCTGGATTCCTGGATCAGAGCTTCTAAGACCTTTGTAACTTCCTGAGTGATAGGGGTGACAGGAGTGTCTTTTGTTATAGTATTTAGTTTATGGCCCTGATTCTTGGCATAGAGCTCCTAATGCCTTTGCAACTTCCTGAGTGATATAAACAAAAGGAATATCTTCCATTTTTCATAATGAACCATTTTCAGTGAGGAGAATCTGCTAATGAGGTGAATCTTGGAGAATATGAGGAATGAATTGTGTGGTTTCAGGGTTGGAAATTGAATTCCAGGTTAGAGGAACTGAAGATTGAGTCAATCTCCAATTGTTTAGATAATTTAATCATCTCCCATTCATAACAGAAACTTCGTAAGAGTCGTAAACAACATAGTTTGGGATTTGGAGAGCTTCTGAGTTGGTGCCTATGTCCATGTACTGGGAGGGTAATGTGTCCCATGACACAACCACAGAAGAAGCTCCTGCTCTCACGGCCCTCCAGGCCTCACTTCCGCACCTCTTCATTGTGCCTTTTATAATAATGGTTCTAATAAACCAGTAATAATAAGTAAAGTCTTCTCTTGCTTTCAATGAGGCAATTTTTTGGTGAAGTTTGGACAGAAACTTGAGGAACTGGGGATTCTCTGAACATGACTGGCACCTGAAGCAAGGGGGCAGTCTTGCAGGACTGATGCCTTAACTTCTAAGGTTTCCAGGAATTGAGCTAAAAAGCCAGGTGAAGTCCAAATTCAATTAAATCAAATGACACTCAGTTATTGTCTGCAGAGTTATGGATACTTTCTGCATGTGGAAAACCAATGTGTGGTATTAGATTTGTTGGACTAAAAAGCACTATTTTTTCCTCATTTAGTCATTAATTACAGAGCAAACTGTGCAAATCTCTTCTATTGTTTCTCTTTTCATTAATTGATTTGTGTATCTACTTGTGAATTCAACCAAATTTTCAATTCTTTAGATGTAAAGGTAGTGAATCATGCATTGCAGTAGTCAAGAAACATAATTTATGCTATTTTTTTAATTTTAAAAAAATATTTTCATAACTCAATTCAATAAAATATAGTTTCTGTCCATTGAATCATTTTAATTTGTGATTCAGAGCCAGTAATCGGTTGGTGATTTTCCTTTTGTAGTTCTATTTGAGTAACCTTTTTTTTTTTTTTTTTTTTCCGGTGGTGCTGGGGATTGAACCTGGGGCCTTGTGCACGTGAGGCAAGCACTGTACCAACTGAGCTTTGTCCCCAGCCCTTCAAGTAACTTTATGAAATCTGAATGCTCTACAACCTCTTTTCTCTTCTCCCACACAATTACAGTCACCTATCAGTAAATTTTTGAATCCTTTCTGACTTATTTTCCATTTTCCTCTGTCTTGCACTCCTCCAGAAAAAGAGAAAGTAATTTCTATTAATATAATAAACTCCTGGTCATCTCCTTCAGTTAAAATAGTGATATAGTTACTCAATCCACAGCATTCTTACTAGGAATTTGAGGAACTGGGGACCAAGTTGTTTAAGAGGAACTTTAATATTGGGAAAACTTTTACTGCTAATGAAATTCAACTGTATCAATACTTACCTACTCTGCAATCTGGGTGCTTAAACTCTTGGTGATCCTAGAAAATCTTTATTTAGAAAGGTAATATAAAGTTTGGGATGGATTTTAGTTATTTGTCAACAATTTGATTACCTTTGCACTGATTTTCCTCTTAATGAACACAGCAATGTGAACAATTAGAAGAGACTCTATAAGAAATCTGGGAGTCAGGCCTGAGAGAAGTACATGTGGATTGCAGTTGGCTTTAATATAATTTTGGTTCAGAGTAAATCATCTAGTATAACACAGCAGTCTATGAGTACTATGATAGAGGAAAATGACCCTATACAACATGTAACAGGCTTATTCCTTTCAACTCTGATGATCTTATTTAGATCAAACCATAGGGCAGCCTTTTACACTATTCCTGTCCCCTCTGTGATGCATTCTGCATGGGTATAAAATAGGCTGATGTGAAACACAGTCTCCCTTAACTGCACTGTCATGCTTGGCAATTAATAAAATTTCCACTTGCTTCTCTTTTTCAGGAATAATTTCCATTTTGTAACAATTCAGTGTTTATTTTTCAATCACCAATCAGGATTAGATGCCTAAGCAGAAATATCTGGACTTCGAAGTGTAACATGTCACTAATGTGAAGATAACTATCTAATATGAAATGATTTGTAGCTAATTTATAAAGAAGTGAAAATTTTTTTCTGGTTGTCCTGTGACATACACATGGATCTTTCTCTGGTACTGACCAATCCAAATAAATCTTAAACAACTTGGTCTTTGGATAGTAAGTTAATACCTTGTGTTGTAGTCAAAATAATAGTTCAACTCTGTGATTCTAAGAAGAAATTTCCGATTATTCCACATAATTTGATCAAATTGTTATTTCTTCAACCATAGAAATATAAAGGATAAAATCACAATGTTGGAAGGAATATAAGAGAGTTCAATATAACTTATTATTTAAAAGTTGATAACTAAAGTCTATATTAACATTAAATGATTCATATAATTCATTTGTATAAAATTGTCAAATCTTATTACTTCAGACATTAAAATAACAAAAGCAGATTGACCATTTAAGCACTTGGTAACTAATTCAGTCTGTCAATGTTCTATTTTGTTCTGCCTTTAATGGTACAAGTGGTGAAGAATATGGATGGGGATGAAGTTTATTGATGATCCTTGGTTTACCTGTGATAATCAAGTAGGAAGTGACAGATTTCATCCAACAACATAAATGAAGAGTCTTACACACAGCATTTTGTGATTTGCTTAAAATTACTGAAATGGTGATGAACAGAGAATTCCCAAAGTGCCTGTTTGATAATGCATCTGGTACTTACTGACTGCTGTTATATGCCTCAGTCACATAGCCATTTCTACATGAATTATCACATTTACTTCTCAAAGCAGATTTTGTTTGGTTTCTTATTTCCATGTTGTAACAATTTTTGATGCCACAGAGACTTAGAAATTCTAATTTTGAAATTTGACCACTAGTAAGTGGTGAATTAAATGTGAGGCTAAATCTATTGAAATTAACTCACATACTGTGGCATAATATATGCCATACACCCAATCAGAAGGAAATGCAATTGTCTGAATTTTTCAGAACTATGGCAGAACAAGTGTCATAGATTGCTGATCATGTGTGCAGCTTTCTTCACAAGCCCAAGGACAAAAAATATAGTCTTCTGTTTTCTAAAAGATATTATGTGAGAATATGGAAATATTTATATAGGATATTAGGATTTACATAACTTTTTCTAATGAATTATTGCATGTGGTTGATCCTATGCTTTCTGAGATGAGAAATTAAGAGTAACTTTTATTCCTTATATTTAGTGTCTTTTAAATTGGAACAAGTATATGTAATTAACTTAGGACTTTGTTTCTGTTCAGTTTCATTGTTTTATTGGACCAAAGTTCTTTTCTACCAGATGTCGCGACCCCTCGCCGGCAAGGGAAAACACGACACAGGATTCTTCTTTCAGCAGTTTATTCAGGCCTTGATTCATGTATCATCTTCTAGTGACCCCCTGCCGAGCGCCCAAGCACAGCCTAATAAAGCCTCCCGCATACCAATCCCAAGCTGCCACGTGGATCTCTCTCATAGGGTGATAAGGGATTTCGCGCCAAACTCTCCATATTAGGAGTTGTTTATCACAGGCCACAGTGGAAGCCGGCGCCATCTTCTAATGGCGGCCACGGTCTATAAGAACGGCTCACCACAACCAGAAAAGCTCCAAAGTAATTAATGACATGATAAAAAAAAATCACATCCTTTTGAGGCTCATGTCAAAAGAGAAGTTTCTTTTGCTGAGGCTGGCTTTTGAACTCGCGATCCTCCTGCCTCAGCCTCCTGAGCTGCTGGAATTACAGGTGTATACCACCATGCTGGGGCTGTAGCTCAGAGGTAGAGCACTTGCCTTGCATTTGTGAGGCACTGGGTTCCATCCTCAGCACCACATAAAAAATAAATAAAGATGTAAAAAAAAAGAGAGAGAGAAGTTTCTATAACCAGCAATTTAAGTATGCACACATATAACTTTCTAAACACCCCTGTGTTTTACCCTATTTCTTTTTGACACGATTTGTGTGATGTATCCCATAATATTCCATGCCAGGAACTAATTTGGTAAAATGTTACTTGCATTTATTTACACTATAAGTCCCTCAAGGAAACTTTGAATCCTTAGCAGATAGAAATAGGCCTTCTTTTGCTTCACTTATAGGTCCTCCCTGTAATTCCATTGCCTTGCTTGAAATATAATCCTATTTTGTGTACTAAGTTTCATTACCCTCCATTTTCCCCTGCCTCCTTCACAAATAGGGTCTCATTATAGTTTTCTGAAACTTCCTTACATTTGTCACCTCATTGATGTAAACGTACTGTTAGTCAATTCAACATTCAAGGTGATTTCATAACAGTGACATACAGAAGAGCATTATAGTATTTTCCAGATCATTCTCAATCATATCCTCTTTTTTTTGTGGCCAACATTGTACATTGAAATATTCACAATGATGCATAGATCCTTTTCCTGAGAGGTTACAAAGCAGGTTGAAATAAGAATACTTTCTGGTAATATATGACTTGTCACACAGTGATTTCAAAGCACTTTGTTAACAAAGAAAGATTATTACCATCAATTTAATGGGAACTGAAACACATAAGTTAAATTACTTTTTCAAAGTTGAACAGAAAGTAAGTTACTACATTACGAACATAATTCATATTCTTGTCATTATAGTGTTTAATTCTATCTACTGGAGCACACTTCCTTTCAGGCTGTCTTCTATATGACAATTTACTGCCCACTTGGCAGAGCAGAGGCTCAAATTCATGGATATGAGAATCTGGCTGTATCTAGGCAGCCACTGGTTTTATCTATGTGGCTTTGGCAGGATGAAGCGTAAGTTCAACAGCTTCACTACATCTAGAAGCACCCGCATTGTCAGGGGTCCATCATTCCCTGTAAACAGATTGAATGCATAGTCATTATTGAAATTTGAAGAAAAAAAATAATAGTCAAAAATTTTAGAAAGATGGGCTGGGGATGTAGTTTAATGGTAAATTTCTAGCCTAGCATGTGCAGGGCCTAGGGTTCAAATCCCAACTCTGTAAGCAAATGAAATGTAAATAAGACTAAGAAAAAAAAAAAGAGTATTCATCCCATCATCTAAAAATTGTTACTGAACTATTGTTGGTCGTATCCCTTTCTATTATGGAACTAAGCCCATGACTGAACATTTTAAACATTGGCATTATTGCTACCTAGAATCTATATCTTTAAAATTTTTAACTTAATATTATTTTTAAAAATTTAAAAATGAATTAATTAATGAGGTCTTGGGATGAAGCTCAGAGGTAAAGTATTTGCCTAGCATGCTTATGGCCTTGGGCTTAATCGTTAGTACCACAAATGCATGCATACACACACACACACACACACACACACAAAACAACCAAACAAAAACTTTTTAATGAGCAATAATTGAACTGATGAGTCTACTTCAAATGGACTATTAATTTTCATGTGTATATATGTGTATATGCATGTATCTATATACACACATCATTTATTATAGAATTGCTTTTCTTTTGGTGATACCTGGAACTGAATCCAGCAGTACTGTCCTACTGATCTACATCCCCTAATCTTTTTTTCAATTTTTATTTTGAGACAGGGTACTACTTGAATGTGTAAGGCAGTGGGTTGCAAAGGCTAGCCTCAGCTTCCCAAGTTGCTGGAATGGTAGGCATGTGCCACTGCTCCTGGCCACTATTGACCTTTGATTACTGTTTTTTTTTAAAAAAAACTTTTCATCTTCTAAGGTATTCTTTAATTTCTTTCTTTAGCGTTCTGTAGTTTTCTTTGTAGAGGTCTTTCACCTCTTTTGTTAAGTTGATTCCCAAGTATTTTATTTTCTTTGAGGCTATTAAAAATAGCATACTACAGGGACACAGCCACATCAGTGTTTAAAGCAGCATAATTCACAATAGCTAAACTGTGGAACCAATGTAGATGTCCTTCAGTAGATGAATGAATAAAGAAAATGTGGTATATATACAAAATTGAATATTATTCATCATTAAGAGAGAATAAAATCATGGACTTACAAGTAAATGGATGGAGTTAGAGAATATAATGCTAAGTGACGTTAGCTAATCCAAAAAAAACAAATGTCGAATGTGTTCTCTGATACAAGAATGCTGATTCATAATGGGGTTAGGGTTCCACGTGGGAGGATTAAATGAACTCTAGATAGGGCAAAGGGTGGGAAGGAAAGGGAGGAGGCATGGGGGTAGAAAAATAGTGGAATTAGATGGACATCTTTACCCTAAGTATATGTATGAAGACACGAATGGTGTGACTCTACTCTGTGTACAACAAAGATACGAAAAATTGTGTTCTATATGTGTAATATAAATGGTAATGCATTCTGCTGTCATATATAACATAGTAGAATTTTTTTTAAATCATAATTTCAGTGTCATTTTATATAAAATTTTATTTCTCAGTTTTTATTTTCTCATAGACACAACTGTTATCTAAGAGAGGCCCCCGCCTTCTTGGCAGTAGGAACTTTTTGGAATTAATTATTGATGACTTAATTGGTTTATGGTCTTATTGCATTAAGAAGGGTCAGTCATCATCTTATTAACATGTAAGATTTTATTATCATTCTCTGTAAACTACTATTAGATTGGATCTGAAGAATATTTGTCATCTGAAGGTATGGTGTATTCTCTAAATATGACAATACAGTTTTTAAAATATAGATTCATAAAATCCTCTTATTTGTTACCTACATTACATCTTCTTCACCCTGAATTAAATTTATTTACTTGATGTGTTATGGGTTGAAAAATATCCTATTTCTTTTTTTTGTTTTGTTTCCTTTATGAAAGTTTGTGATGTGCTCTTTGTTGCAAACATATTCATAAACGTGATAAGCTTGGAATTACACCCTTCCTTATCTCATTTCATGTGTTTTCATGTGCATTTTACTTCATCTGACTTGATAAATGTAACTTCTTTCTTTTTCTTGGTAATTTTTTTGCTGTAACTTTTTTCATCTGTGTTCATATTAATTATAATTTTTATTTTATCAGTGCTGTTACTTTAGGAATGTCTTTTGCTCTATAATAATGACAGGGGTTTTGCTTTGCGATCAAATCATAAATGATTTTTTAAAGATTATTATATTTACCTTCATATGATAAAATTTTTTTCATTACATCTTTTTTTTCAATATATTTAAGTCTTTCACTTTGAGGTATTGTTGCTTTTTTCTTCTTTTATTCTTTGTAAATTTAAGAGATATTTGATTTTGTTCTAGTGGTTATGATGATAATTGGTTCTTAGCTTTCTTTCTTTCTTTGGAAATTATCCTTTGGTTTCTTAGGTTGAAAGAACACAATAAAAACTTTTATCATCTTCTTGACATTTCTAACTCTTCTTTCTCAATCTGTTTTGCTAAATAATCTTAGTACTCACTTTTGAACAATTGCCATCACTTAACAGCAAGGCCGTAATCTGCAAAATGCATTGTTAGGCAGTTCTGTCCTGTTTTAGCAGCATGGAGTGTGTGTACCAAACTGAGGCAGCTTCCACCTCTTCAAGACAAAATACTCATGGAACTGCTGTTGAGTATGCAGTGTCTCCTTGACCTGAATGTTGTTCTGTGACACCTGACTTTATTTTTAAATATGCCTAAAAGTTGGCTACTAAATTTGCCAATTTCTAGTGGTAACCTTGACTTTTAACTATCATACACAAGGCAATAAATAAACTTATTCCCTGTTTCCTCTGTCACACCCGGTCTCCCATTTTTTTAGCTGTGTTTATACTTGCAGATCACTGACATTTACTTTCATTTTTCCACTCCTTTGCCATCTAAAGTTTTGTTTTGACCTGCCATTTATCTTGTTCTTACCTTTCAGGAGTTTCAGAAGCTCTAAGCAATTTTTAAATCATCAAACTAATTGTAAATTTTGTCCTTGAGAACTTGTTCATTGATATATAAAAGTTGAGATAGGGCTTTACCCCATACCCAGAGAACCTTGTAGATACTACTCATTGCCTCAGCATTGACTAGCTTTGTACAGAAGTCCCAAAGGATAAGTTCTTTATATTTAAAACCCAATCATTTTTTTAACATATTTTTCAACTTTTTTTTCTTTTTTCTTTCACAGGGAAGGAAACCAGGGCCTCATGTACGCCAGGCCCAGTGAGCTACATCTCAGTCTTTTTTTTTCATGTTTTACATATTTGTTAACATGTTGTTATAGATTATTCACAGCCAACTCTCCCTGGAATATTACATGAATTTTTAATTGGTAAAATTTCTTTCATTTCAGGAAAGATTTCTTGAATTATGTATTTAAGTTTTTTATTTGGCTTCATTGTTTTGGTTTCACTTGGATATTCTTAGGCATAAATCAGATGTCATTTTCTGTCTTAATCGTCTTCATTTTCCCTCATTTTTTTTTCAAATTTTCTTTATTTCTGCGTTGATGTGTTTCTCGTTCTCATTTCCACCCTCTATAATTTATAATGTATGCCTAAAAGATCTGTTCCCCTCTGTGATCATTTTTTTAAGTCTTCATTTCTGCAAATGGCCTTCTATTTTTTTTGTATTCCTTCTTTTAGTTCCACAATTTGTTTTTGTTTATTTTTTGTTTGTTTGCTTTTTCAATGTCTCCTGTAGCCTCACAACATCCTTTGACCTCTAATTGCCTGTACTTCTGGCTTTTGGCTGGAATATCTTCATGTACTTAAATATATATATATATATATATATATATATATATATATATATATTTCCATATATATATTTCCATATATATATATATACATATATATATTATGTATATATTTGATGGCAGAAATTTGATTTTTTTATGTACACATACAATGAATGACCACATTTTCTATCAAGTTTCTCCATCTTTTTTTCTTTTCTACTGTGTGTCCTCTGATGCTTGTTATCTTTACTCATTTTTCCCTAACACACGCGTGCACACACACACACACACAAATCAAACACAAACTATCTCTAAGGATAAGAATGAGTCATAGAAGTGGACACAATTTATCCCTCCAAAACTGTCCTCTCCAATAAATAAAGAAAATAGGGGGTCATGTAGCACACCCTCACATCCTCTTGTATATCCCCTGGGCCATTGGAGATACCTGACACTTTTCCCCTGAACTGCCCGTCCCTATAGGAATCACTGCTGTACCTCAAGCACATGACCTATGCCTTCCTAAATATATGTAAAATAGCAGACATGACCGTAATAGTTTATTAAAAATATGGTCCCACTCTCTAACATTGACTTTTTTGCCCCAGAGTCTTATCTAATCTGACTCCAAAGTACACTCTTTTCAGCAGACTTCAGATCCCTCTACTCTCTCCCTGGTTGCCAAGTGATAAAATCTTTCTTCCTTCTCTCAGCCCTTGGGCTCCCTTCATTTTTTCTAATTCCAATTCTCCTCAGCATTCACTCTGTTCAGTGCCAGGCTTGTTCACAAAAGTGCCAGTCAAGGTGAGACCCTCTCTGCCCAGAGGAGTTACTGGGTCTCTCCATTTGAGGTCACCTTCTCCAACCCAGAATTGCTTTTTCCTTCCTTCCTTGTCCCCAAATAACTGAGATTCTGCTCTTTGTAGTATTTTCTTGACCAATATACACACAATTGAGAAGATGGCTTTTTTCTTTCTTTATTTTTACATTTGTTTTCTCCACTTAATTTAGGATAAAAGTGAGTCTACCTTAGTGTGTGTTACTTATCTTTTCTCCCGGCAGCTCTGCATGGTTTTAGGAAAGTCTATGGGAACATTCTGAACTAACCTGACTATATTCTTAACAGACTTTCCATTTAAGCAATGATCTTCATATATAATGCAAAATTGAACACATAATAACATTATGAAGAGATCTACTCAAAGTGAGAAGTTATATGCCAAGTTAAATCTTAGATACAACAGAAAGAGGTGTGTATTTCAGGTGTTTATTAAACTGCAGAACATTGATTCATAGGAACATTGGACAGTGTAGTTAATGCTTAAATGTAATTATGTGCTTTTCCTTTGACTTTCATATTTAAAAAAATCTAAACTTACAAATATGTATAAGTAACTATGCATTTTTTAGATAATATGAAATAAGTATAATGAAAAATATGTATTTTTTTTGAAATAGAGGTTTTAAAAATAAAATCTGATGATAAGTTTAATTAACAAGGCTAATTAATTGTAAGTTTTGATGTTCCACTGTCTTGTATTAGTATGAATAATTTTTAGCTAAAGTTGGGCATGTTGAAAACAGATACAAAATGATAGTAATAGTTATATGCTGAAATTTTTCATGCAAAGACACTCTGAGTTTCTTTATTGTTTTTTTAAAATTTTGTGTTAAGTTTGATGACAACTAATTTGCAATAAAAAAATTTTCCAATTCCTGAATATAGTGGTGGTCATCCAGTTTTTAAAATGTTCCTACATCTTGAGATAAAATAGCTCTTCTAAAAGAAATTTTTTAAGCTTGTATTGAAGTTTGTTTGAGAAGGTAAAGCTATATTAATATTATAAAGTTAAAATATGACAATTAATGTACTTTTAACTAACTAAAACTGATTGTTACATTCATAGGAGAGAGGGATCCACACTGATAGAATAATTGTGCTAATGACACTTTAAAATGGTTGTTACTTGATCAAGATTACTTAAACGATATTATGAGAAGAATGTCTTGGCAATATAGTTCAGAATAGAATTACTTATTTACATGCACCTTTTGTGGTGAGCTACCACGAAGGAAGATACTGTAGGGAATCTCTTCTTCTGCTTTGGAAAGAATAAACTTATGAGTACTTACATCTTTCTTTGCTTTACTTTTGTATACACATTCTGGAAAATGCTGGAAATTTCATACTTAAAAAAATCTGACACATCAGAAGAAAAAAAATAGGTATTTGGATCTGACTTCATTTTATCATGAAATAGATTAAGAAAAATTAGTGGATATTGATACTGAAAGTTGAGAGCCATGGAAGAAACAAGCACAACAACACATACACAGACACCTACACACACTTGTGTACAAAAATGAAGGCTTCTCCAAAAGCTTTTGCCAACCTCACAATATTGATAAGGTGGGAAGATATCAGTTTCTGGCTTCAATCTATCTCCTCAACTCCAACCTTAAAATCCTACAGAAGGATGTTAGATGGTTTTAATTTCCAGAAAGTAAATAAGAAATCTCTAAAATTCTGTGTAAGAGTAAGGTTGTTGGTTGCCAGTGAGACATGGAGAGAAAAGAGGTAACAAGTATGCAGTAAAAGAATAGGAAATGGGAGAGCTTTACTTGTGCTTGTTCCTTGCTACAGTTTGCACTTCTAGCCAATATCCTAAAGAAAGCATTATCCACGTGAAACAAGCCAGGCATTCTCCAGGGCTGGTTGGATTGGGGCACAAATTTCAACAGATTCAGAAAAATATTCCACTCCTTGAGAATTGTATCGCCCTCATAATGTATATACCATGGGGTCCAAGTCAGGTTTCTCTTTGTTTTTTTTGTAAGTTGAGGACATTTAATTTCCTCAGGGGCAGCATTATCTGATATGTGTTGTGGAAGGTTGTTAGAGACTATTGTAGCATATGCAACAGCAAAGAACATGCCCTAGAACTTGAGAGACATAGTGCCATCTCATGTAGTCGATATTCTTGGGGGAAAAAAAAGGGTAAGACATATTAAAGGTGGAGTTTTTGTTTAAAGATAGCAAACTGAGCAAACTGTACCAATGAAGGAGAATTAATATGGTTTAAATATGAGGTGTCCCCCAAATGTTCATGTGTGAAACAATAGAAAAATGTTCAGAAGTGAAATGTCAGGTTATGAGAGCTTTAACCAAACTGGTGATTTAATCCACTAATGTGGATTAACTGGTTGGTAACTATAGTCAGATTACATGGGGCTGGAGAAAGTCAGTCACTGGGAACTTGTCTTTGGGGTTTATATTTTGTCCCTAGTGAGGGTAGCTATCAAACTCTCCTTCCTGATTTCCATGTTCTGAGTAGCTTTCATTTACCTTCCATTATTATGTTCTGTTTAATCTTGGGTCCAGAATTCTGGATATGGCTGACCAAGGACTGAACCTCTGAAACTACGAGCCAAAATAAACTTTTCCTGACCAGAAAAAACAAAAACAAAAACAAAAAAACTTCTTGCTTTTTGTCAGGTCTTTTGTTTATAGTGTTGCAAAGCTGTTTAAACAACTAATAAACAAAAATTTAAATAGGTTTTTACAATATGAAAATAGAGAAGGATATTGAAAATATCAATTAGGTCAAGATGTTATCTATAAATAAGAATCAAGTGGTTATATTGTGAATCCATAAGATTAAAAAAAAACTCAACTAATAGAAGTTTTTAACAATGAATGAATAATGCCACAAATCATCTTGATCTACTTGGTGGATGAAAGATAAGAAAGAAAGAATCATAATAAATACACATAGAAAAATAAGAAAACAGAAGTTAGATCAAACATTATAGTAATGCTAGTATATAAGAATAGTTTTTCTTTACCAAACATTAATGAGAAACACTTCAAATAACAAAATGATACAGAAAAGTAGAAAATTTTATATTGGAAAAAAATGTAACAAGAAAACAATAAAATGCAGCAATTTCATATAAAGTTATTCAATATTTTGATAAAGTTTAAATAGAAAGTAAAATTATAAATTTGTAAATAAAATATATAATAATTATCAATATATAAATAACTAACAAAACAACTCAAATGTATCATCCCAAAACTGAAAGACATAGAGAAACAGAAAATAGGCCATATAACTTGATATTTTTCTATAAATTTTTCAGAATCTGAGACTGAATACAAAAAAATACTAATTATTGGAAAAGCATTTCTAAAAGTAACAAGAACTCCACATGTGTATCAGAATATATATTTTTTAATATTAATATTATATTTATAAGGGCACATTTATATATACATACAAGAATGCAGAAATATCAAGGAAAACAATAACATAGTCACTTTTTTGGGGGGGGCAGATCTTGGCCAAATCAAATGGGGTAAGTGGATTCAATGGCTAACCCTGAGCAATATTAAATAGGATTTTATCTTTTCCGCCTGGGAAAAGCAAGAATATTTGATATCCTTAGACTTTAAATTGGATAATTCCAAAAGAGTTGTCATTTCAAAGTAACCTTTTTTCCAGCCATATTTCTCATGTATTCATTTTCGTGCTACAGATTAGTCATAAAAGATATGCCCACTGAGCTTCTCACTTGAACACTTCATTCTTTGTGGCCATGCAACATAGCAATAGTTGTACATAATAATATTTACCATCTGGGCACAATGGCATATGCTGGCACACTCAGTATTTCCAGAGCTGAGGCAGAATTGCAAATTTGAGTCTCAGCATCTTAGTAAGATCCTCAGAAACTTAGCAAGACCCTGTTTTAAAATTAAAAAAAAAAAACAATTATATTAAAAAGAGGCTGGGGATATAGCTCAGTGGTAAAATGCCCCTGGGTTCAATTCCCAGTATAATGTAATAATAATAATAATAACAACAATAACATCATTGATTGTTTACAAAACAAGACATGAATTACCTTTTATGCAACAGAGTATATTCTAAGTAAAAAACATAAAAACACATGAAACTAGATTCCTGATAATAATTTAGGTCCTATCCTTATAAACAACCAACAAAAACAATAAATATGATGTCATATCCAGTAGTAAGGAAGATGAATTCTATTGGGGATGTTGTCCACTGTAGATTGACTGGATGCAGTTTGAGATAGGTACCACTATTTTAGGATATGGTCACAAAATGTAAATTCTAAGGTCATTTAGCACTTACATGGTGGTTGAAGACACAAGAGTAGATTTTCCTAATATAGATTTACATTTAATTTGACAATTAGCTGATTATTTATAATCAATTCTTATAATTTAATCTCCATGGAACATTCTTATCTATGCATTATATCCCTAAAATACATTTTAAGTGTATGTTCTTATTATTTTGATAGAAAGCAGCATTGCACCGTAGAAACAGTCCTTCATTTTCCAATGTGAAGTCAGGAGTTGAAATTTATTCTAACATCTAATTTTTCAGTGGATATAATGATGTAAGCAATACAGAACACAGAATACCTTGTCATTTTATTTAACTATTAGCAGATTTTGTTCTTAAGTGACTTGTCAATTTTGTGAGCATGAAATGATAGTACAGAATCACTGAAGGATATTAGGTGTTTTAATGTGAAAGGAGGATTTCAGTTGGTTCCAAACAAAGGAAACAGTAGGGACAGGGGAGACACATAAGGACAAAAGGTCTGTAGTTTCATACTACATGAAGCATTATTGTTTCTTCCTTTCCCCTGACCCTTTGGATATCTTTTCTATGAAATAGTCAAAAACCCTCTAATTTAGGCTTTAAGTTCCTCTGGAGTCTACTAAAAGAAAATAACGGCTGGTGTGGTAGAAAGAAAATGGATTTAGAAATCAAATCCTGTTTCAGATTCTACACTCATATTAACACACCATGGACCAAAAGACATAACTTAATTTTGGGAAACTTCCATTGCACTGTGTAACAGAGTTTAGGTGAGAAGGGGAAAAAATATATTAGAGTGATATAAAAACATGATGTTAATGTAAGAATGTCACCATTTCTTTTAGTTCATCCCATTAAGTGTTGTCATACTTGCCAAGAAACAAGGGTGGCTATACTTGTATGTATGACTCCTCATCTCAATTATTTTTTGGCTTGTTTTCCTATCAATTTAGGATTATTTTATTTGCATTATTTATAATAAGATTTTCTTTATGAGAAATTGTGTTTGAATTATTGGCCTGTATTATAATTATACTATTTTGAACTATCAATTATACTATCAATTAATACTATCAATTATAAGATGTACCATTATTTTATATTGCATTAAGAAAGAAAAAGAATGTACTGTCATTTGAACTCCTACATATTTTGGAGTGGGATCATACCTCAGTGGTAGAGCACTTATCTATCATGCACAAAGTCATGGGTTCAATACCCAGCATTGAAAAACCAACAAACAAAAACAAAACAAAACAAAACCCTTCAATGTACCTGAATCTTAATCTCAGAGTTCTTAAAATGTCAAGAAATATGCATAGAAAGTCCATGATAAATGATGAGCCTTGAACTTTTCTGATCATTAAAAATTTGTTTTTACATATGTATATTTACCACAAGATAATATTAACATTTCCTTTAATAAAAATGCATAGAACTATAATTTATGCATATAAGTTATTTTATATCACTATTTTAGCATATTTTGGAAACAAAAATCCAGGCCTTCCTCTTAGGGACTTTGTCTTTCCCTTTACCATGTTTTATAATGCAGAAGTGATAAGATAAAAGATAAAATGTTGAGAGTCTTAAAATCATTAGAGGTGGCAGGGATAATTGAGGTTTTAGTCCTTCTTCTCCATTAAGACACAGTTGTATTCTACCTAGTAGTTTATTTTCTGGCTTAGGTTAAACACTGTATCAAATTCAAACTTCTAAAACACCAATGGAGTAAATCTTGAGGGGAGATAGAGGAAAAAACAAACAACAAAGGAATAGGGATAAGAATGGGAATTCCAGCTAATTTCTTTTTGGAGGCCATGCAAATCAAAAGATGGGAAATATACAGCTTTAACCTGTTGGTGGAAAAAAAGCAAAATAAACAATGCCCTACATCCTGTCAGTCCAGAATTCTACAACCAACAAAAATGTCTGTCCTTCAAAAACTGGGAAGAAAAGAAGAAGTCTACTTGCTCACTAACTCTACTTTTCAGAAAATATTATAGGTCAAAGTATATAATACCTATTTGAAACTTGGATCTATAGTACATAACACTGTGAGTGGAGGGTTTTGGGTATGGTTCCGGGGAGGGCAGTTGCCTACCATGCATGGGGCCATTATGAGACAATCCTCTTTGTTGGAGATTTTGTTCCATTTGAATCCTTTGCCTCATCATCCCATTATCTCACCTTTGAAATTACTCGTTTGAGTAATACTTTGAAGTGTTGGAGTGCCTACAGAACATCAGTGTCTTGAACCTCAAAACATATTTGTCCTTCTTTAATTATTACATATTTTTAAATTAAAGGTTTATAATATGGCCTTTGTGCAGTTGTCTTGAACCTGAGATGTAGTTTGTGTAAAAACAAGATTTGCTGCCTAAATAAACAGTGAGGAAAGTCAATAATGAACAGCAACCATCCAGCCAAGTTGTAATGGGGACATGAAGTAGCGCTTCACTTTCCTCTTGAAGGCAGCGTTAGTTTTGTGTTCCAGAAAGAAAAGGGATAAAAATTACTATTATTATTTAAGATGGAATTATGATAAAGGTTAGAATAAGAATCTAGCATTGAAAATTATACTTAACTTTTAAGAAAAGTTCTAGTTAAGCATCTATTTCAAGTTTATCAAGTAGGTTAAAATCCTTTCCCCTGTGTTTTAAAGTCACTGAGATGATGGGAAAAGAAAAAAAAAATCCTTTCTCACTTTCAATGTCATTTTCTAATAATTTAACTGTAAGACATTCAGACACTCAAGACTGAGTGTCAATTGAGTGGAAAGAGCTTCTTTTTGGTCAGGAGAAAATAATTCATATATCACTGTTATTTTAAGTGATTCCTTTGAGTGATGATATGTAACCACCTGGGAACAAAGAAGTGAACCTTATCGGACTATGCCGCATACTTATAACTAGATAGGGTGAGCTCAGCCATGATTGCAAATGCTGTGTTCTGTATGAAATAAGTTCCCCCCCCCTTTTTTTTTTTCTGAAAGTGGTCTAATGCAATAACAAAAAGTTCTGGGTGTTTTAAAAGTGCTCAAGAACAAGAACTATAAGAAACAGTCGTACGATTTGGCCCTAAGCCATGCTCTTCTAGATTTGTAAGCTTCTAAAGGGTAGCAGTGTGAAGACCAAGCAACCTACAGCTATCCTTCTCTTCCCTTTTCCAAGTTCTGTACTGCAGTATCTCCGGGGTCTATAGGATTTAACACAGAATCACAACCAGTTTTGAGTGGACCAGTCAAAGTGTTTGGGCAGGAGTAATGGCAGCAGCAACCCTAGAATTGCAAAGTTCCAAACTTTCACATTCCATTCAGAGGCAATTTATGAACAGTGTGATCCCTGAGTGTGATCAGAAAAAAATTTCTTTCTTCTCTTCTCATTATAGAAACCTTCATTTTCACTTTTGCCTAATCTGTCTCCAAAATCAATTTTCCACTCTTCATTGGAGTTCTTCATTTTTGATTTGCACAATTCAAATGTAGGAGGCATGATCAAGGGCATAACTGACCTAGATAAAATATATCAAGACTATTCAAGGATTTCAATTACCTGTATAATTTTCTTGTTCCTTGATTATGTGTGATGAATTTTCCGTTAAAAAACAAAAACCCTTGTTGTTTTAAAAATGATTTACTTTCTGTGTTTGAATACTGGCTTCTCCTGTTTATACTTGTGTGACCTTGAACAGTTGCCTCTCAGTTCACTCCTCTTCTATTTGAGGACAAAAAAATTTTATCTATCTCTTAGAGTTGTATGGGAAGATATTAAGTGAGTTATACTGCTAAAGTTGTTATAAGAATGCCTGACACAGAGAATCACTATAAATATTACCCATTCTCAAAAATATATATTTACTTTACACTTTTGTGTTATTTTGTTTGAAAATAACAGAAAAAAAACAATCAAAACTGACTTAGGAAAAGGAAAGAATTCACTGGATCATACACCTGCAATGTATAAGGCCAGATATGGATTTAGTCATAGGGTTTTAAACAATCTAATTAAAATCTGATTTGACTTTCATATCCTGAGTTTGCAAATTCTGTGAAGACATGTGTTGAATTTAGTCACAAGATGGCTGTTTGTGGTTACAGTTGACATCAAGTAGAAAAGGAAAAGAAATTATATCTCAGCAATTCCATTTGAAGGTTTGTTGTGGTCTGATTTCTGAAGCAATATATGGGATTGAAGAAATGCAACACATGTTTATATCTAATTCATTGTATCTTTTAATATGGGAAATTATATGGATTCAGAATATGGAAATACACGGTTTCAGGGAGAAATTCGAATTTTATTTAGAAAATGATCTGGTCACTAGACTGCAGAAACAGCTGATCTCCATAACAGTCTGGAAATAAGAACATAAGTTAGAACTAAGATGATAATCTCTATATATACAGGATTCTTTAGAACAAAAGAATAGAAATTTAGAGCACTGTAAAAATAATGATCAAACTAATAATAGGATAGTAAGTGATAATGGATATCATATTTTCTTATATATTCAAATGTATTTTTCAATTTTGAAATAATTTCCCATATGCAATTTCATTCTTTTTTTCATAGAGCATCCTATGAAATATCTGTGGTTACCTACTCACAGCTGCACTTAGAGGAAAACTGAGGTTCAATTCTGTTGAGTGATTTTCATAAAGCGATGCAAATAATTTGAAGAATGCAGAGTAGAATTCAGGACTGCTAATTTTTAATCTTGTACCTCTTTCCTATGTCACTCTACCATATTAAAGGGATCTAACCAGAGGCCCATATCCTGGAAGAGTATCAGGAGGAGAAGACTCATGTTACTTTTTGACACCTTTACGAGATATTGTAATTGGTAAGCCCTGCCTGCTTAATGTTTTAGAATTCTACTATATGATACTGCTATAAAAATCCTTCCACTCTGTCTAGAGTGGGCAAAAAACTTAGTTAATGAAAAAAATGATTAGAGATAGAAAGCTGCTCAGCAGCTCTAATGGTCTCAATTTTGTTCACAAAATAACTTATAAACCATTCATAGTATTCTACCAGTACCTCCTTCTCTTGATTTATAATCTCTTTTTTATGGGTTCAGAATGGAATCAATGGTCTGGAAGAGCACAGGAGGGTAATGTTTCCCAGAAGAGATGATGTTAGAAAAAAATGTGCTGCCCTTGCAGCTTTTGATACACGTTCTCATTGGTCTGTAGGTTGTTTTCTTTCTCGACTGTGATCTGGAAATGTACAACCAGAGGATCTCAATAAATGCTCCAATGTGTGACTGACTAATTTTATTAACATCCGTTCTCTCTGAAATTATGCTGCATTTACTTGGAAACAGAAGCAGGTGGCATGAACGAGGAGGCTGTGGATGAATGCTATCACTGAGAGATGCTGCTGCCTCTGAGGACCAGGCACCCTGGCTCCACATTTCCCTGGGAATTGTTTCAATAGGACTAAAATTAACTATGCCTATCCTTCTTAAAAAGCACTCCATTGAGAAAAGCACCCTCAATGTTTTTGTTTTTATTTCAATTTTTTTTTTGCCACCTGTTGCTGTTATCACTGCCCTTTTAATGAGAATGTACTTTTTTTTTTTTTTTCTTTCAGAGATTCTATCCAGTCCTTGCTGGTGCTAGGAAAACCCATTTTCAGAATCCTGTGTTGGGATACAAAGTCTTCCTGTCACCTTCCACAAAGTAAAATTAACCTTAACCTCATGATTGTTTAATGAGCTAGTATCCAGTTATCCCAGAGAGCCATTCATCCAGTTAGCCAATTATTATCTTGTTTAAGGAAGATAATTAATTGAAATCTGAAAGATGTTCCCATTGCTCTTACTACTACCATCACCTCAGGTTTTACTTGCAAGTTCCTTCCTCCCTTACTTAAGGCAGTTATTTGTCGTAACAAAGAAGTTCATCACCTTTCTATTTAAGAGAGTCCAACTGCCTGTCAAACTCTATAATATATTAGTCACTCCTGCTATGAGACATAGCAATGGAAAGTAGTCATAAACGTTGCTTTAAATATGTGATTTATATCAGCTTTTGCCTTAGGGTAATTTAAATAAATTATGGTAAAATAGCTAATTTTCTCTTTGACTTTTGTCTGGTGGTTATAAATAATTAAAAAGATAAATTAATTATCATCTAGTAAGCTTATATAATGTGCCATGATTGTATTCTAAGGATTGAAAATTTATATCACTTAGTGAATTCTAAATGCAAAGATAAAGCTCAACACTTATGCTCCAATTTCAAATAGTGATATGTGATGCTCAGCCTTTCAATTGTGGTGTTGAATCATGCTTTCATTAAGTAAAGGTGAAAAGAAGACCTCTTATGAACTTACTTTAGATAACGATGCCTGAGATCCCACAGGAGCCTCTATGGTGGACAAGGTGCGAAGTCACCTCTCTATTGATTGAAACTAATCTCTGCCATGCTCCAGGAATGACTACCAAATACAGTCAGAGGTATCTATTGTATTATTCCAGGAAGAAGAACAAATTCACACTTGACCAAGCAAAAGCGCAACAAGATCCATAAATCAATGTGAGTCAGGTCCCTGTTCTTCCAGCATACGAGCATAGCTCTCAGGCAACTCACGGTTTATGGAAGCCATCTTTTTGCTTTACCTATTAGCACAGGGAAACAGATTTTCATTATCTGCACGAGGAAGCAAACATCTCTTTCCCTGCCTGTCCCACTGTGCTCCCCTCCATAGCATCTGAAGTCATAGAACATTAAACCTGGCTACCTTCCAACCCAGAATCCCTACCCAACTGAAACTATATGCAAGATAACTGAGAATTATGAATAAGCATTTTTCCTATGGAAAGAAGTCATGGACTTTTGCTTTATGCTCGGGATCACAAAATTTAATAATGAGCAGTTAAATCCAGAGGCATTGTATCTCAGAGAAGGAGAGGAAAATATAGAGATCTCTACAGGTACAGTAAGTGTCCACACTTTATCCAAGGCGCAGGCACAATTGCAGTTCAAATCTTCTGTCACTCAAATAGCTGCTAGTTCTATAGGATGACTTCTTTGAGTAGTCTTCTTCAAGCAATTTGCAGTACCATTATAAACAAAAGGAAAAAAGGGTACGGAAGTGAAAAAGAAAAAAAAAAGTAGAAATGGAGAGAAAAAAAAAGCTTGAGAGAAATACTAGAAACAAAAAACTTCTAATTGTTCACAATTCAAAAGCCTGTGGCTTCCATGGTTAGCACATTCTATTATCATTTACAAATTTTGTGTGTAGGGTTATTGTTTAAATTAAAATTCTTTTTCTTAATGAAAACAATTAAGAATGGGCTTTGTGTTAATTAGAACAAATAAAAAGTAGAATGGGCTTTGTGTTAATTAGAACAAATAAAAAGTAGAATGGGCTTTGTGGAAGGTGGTTCTAGACCATCACTAAAGCTAAATTTTATACAAAAATTCTAACTCCATTAATAAAAATATCAGTCAATATATACTGATCAATAAAAAAAATTTGTTAACTTTAACTTTTAGTATTCTCATATTAAATTTCAGAACCCATTACTGTTAAATGCAAGATAATATGCAAAGAATTAATAAACATACAACTGAATAAAAACTTAAAAGTAATATCACATAATGCAGAAGTTGAATTAATATATATGTATATTAATTCATATGTAGAGATATGCATTTGTCTCAGGAATTGATTGATGATAAGAAATAGCCTTAACAGTATGTAATGTATGGATTGTGTGTAGGTAAATTGCCATTTATTTAAAAGATGCTAGGTATTAGCATTTTTTCCCTCTCAACTTTTTTTTTCTCTAAAAACTGCATTGTTTGGACTCTGAATCACTTATATTATAATCAAATGGCTGCTAGTAGGCTTGCTAGAGTTCAGATTCTTGAAGTTTTACATAGAATTGCTAAAAAAAAAACTGAATCAGTTTTCAAGGTGACCCAGGATTCTGAATTTTGTATGAAACTCTACAGGTGCCACTGGTACAGAGCAGTGTTTGCAACTACCCAATGTCTCAGCAACTATCAGATATACAATCCCTACAAGCCACTGACACCATTAAGGAAGTATGATATACAGGTGATACATTTGATTTGTCACAATTAGCCAAATTTGAGTGCATATTATGCCTATGAAATAGGAATGTCATTATGAAATGTAAAAGAGAAAGAATATTAAAGTACTACTGAGTCTCATTTAAGAAACTGTAATGAAATAGACACCAAAACAAATAAAAATCTCTAAAATCAAGTCTGCCTTCTCATCCTTTTTCACAAAGACATGACACTTGGAATTTGGATTGATGAACAGCTTTATTGAAATATAGTAGATGTATAAAAGGCTTATATTGAGTTGTACAATTAAATGAATGTGAACATATACATACACTCAAGAATCTATGACCACAAAAGTGACAGTAGACAGATACAGCCCCTCAAAAGGTCCCTTATGCATCGTTTGCTCTGTTTCTTCTTATCTCAATAACACTTAAGAAGGTTTATATCATTTGGGGAAAACTAAGAATTGTTATTTTCCCTATTTAATTTAGCATCTCTAAGGATAAATTTTATTTTGATTCTTCCATCAACGGAAATATGACTATTTGTATAGATTTATAAGGTCATCCCAGTGGGTTTAGACAAATAAAACTAAACTCATCTTTTTAAAACAATATTAAGAAGTGAATACTCTCTATCTTTTTAAGT
The DNA here is from genome assembly GCF_001458135.2 of Marmota marmota marmota. NCBI lineage: Eukaryota > Metazoa > Chordata > Mammalia > Rodentia > Sciuridae > Marmota > Marmota marmota. The sequence goes on from NW_025999990.1 coordinate 27,340,749, forward strand.
CTATAAAATTATAAGTCTAAGCAGTAATTAGTATCACTTAAGTGATTCAATTCATCACTAGCCTCGGGAACTATATATTATGTTATGATTGGGATCATAGAACTCACCCTGTAATATAGAATCATGTACATGGTGTTTAAATTGTGTTGTTTATATAAGCAAATTTGTGCACATTGTATATAAGTAACTGCTTGTCAAATCCCGAGGGTAGTTTTCTTTCTTTTATTTACTTTTCTGTGTCATATTATTTAATTATCTATGCATTTATGTCTGAAATATTTGTTTTGGACTCTTTGAAACCACTCAACTGGTTCTCCTACTTGACTCTTTTTTTCTCTATCTGTTTTTCTTGTACCACTTTCTAATTCTGACCTCTAAATGCTTTTATCTAAATACATCCTCTACATGAACTCATATACTCTCATAACATTTAATTGCCAAAACATGTTTGGGACATACAAACTTCTATTGCTGACCTTTTTCTTTCTTTACACTCATATATCTAATTGACTGTTTATCTATCATTCCTACTTGGAGATCTATTCAAGCATCTCAAAATTCATAGTTAAGTAAATAAACAAAGCACATTTTCTCCGTATCTATATCCACCTTTTCAGACTTATCCATTTGAAGTGGTTGTTCATGCTCAAAACGTAAGTTTTATCCTTGATTGTTCTCTTTCTTTACACCACTGTTCCCATTGACTCATCCATCAGTAAACATGATTGCTCTTGACTTCTAAATGTATATTATATTCATTAATTTCTTCCATTTCCCACACAATCACTTCTGAATGAATTAACATTCTTGCTCAGAGACTAATGCAATAGCTGTCTCTTTATTGGTGTCTACTTTTTGCACCCATGTGGTTCATTTGTCAACCAATATACATAGTGATTTTCTTATGTAAGATTATGTCATTGTCATGCTTAAAGTCCTAAATATCCCAAGCATGCTTAGAATAAATCTAAACCTGCCATGGTGTTCACGGTGATGCATGATCTCACATTTGCCTACCTCTCCAATATAATTTCCTAAATCTCTTGTCTACCTCTCCAATGTCATTTCCTAAATCTGTTACTCTTATTGTCAATACCCAAGTTCAAAGATATTATTTCCTATCCTTATGCCTGTGAAAGTCATTGTCATTTGTTTTCTGCAGGCTCTCTGTTTGAGATGTACCTTGCCTGGATATTTACCCATCAAGTATTAACATAAATTGCGTTGTCACTGATTGTAGGGGCAAACCATCTATAACTATCTCATAACACTTGCTATTTTATTATACTTTGTTGTTTTCTGACTTCATTGCCCTCTAAACTCATAGTATTCATTGTTAATCAATCCTCACAAACCCCAATTATGATGGTTTTCTACATAAAGGCTGAGACATTTTTCTTAATGGATGTTATTCCCATCACCCAGATTAGTGCTTATGATAGGAGATCAATAAATTATTCTCAACTGACTTTTTGTATTCATTATTTAGTCATTCATTGTATAAGGACTTTTCTTTGTAAACCGAGACCAGCAAAACTTGGCTTAGTCAGAACCTCAAATAAAAAGGCAAGTACCATCATTATCTGCCTTAAGCAAAACATCTAAGTTTTAGGGGAAAATCATGGCAGAAAGCAGGAGATACTTTATAGTATAAAGTAATTATATAAAATATTTAAAAATAATTTTAAATCCACGTGCTTACTTTTATCTATATCTTTTTCATCTACATTTGCCTTTGTAATCTAGAAATTTATACCCACAATGATGACCCTGAGACCATGTGAAACTCATACTAAACATTTTGTTTTGGTTTCTTCTCTGGTGTGCTTGAAATTAGTAAACATATGTAGGAATTTAGAAATGGTTTGTGTTGATAGTTAAGAGGTAAAACAGTCATATTTATAGCTTTATTAATGATATTAGATTTTAGAATAGAAACCTTGAAAATTATAATTGTTCTTAATGTTATTCTGATTTAAAAATGTCATTTTTTTTTTTAATCTTCTTAAATGAAAGATTATCCAGGCCACCACAGCACCTCTGGGACAACCTGCATTGTTGTGACATGGATATCAGGCTTACACTAATGCAGTTGTACTGTGAATTCCCATCTGACAAGTGGGTAGGCAGAGATTTGGTAAATCTCTCTATATGGGTATACAAACTACAGTATACCCATAATAGATTGCAACCAGTTCTAAATTCGCCTTAATATTTTTAAAGCATGTTTATCTTTATGGGAAAGAAATAATTCAAGCAAATAAAAATTACTCATTCCATGTGTTTTGTCAATTACTCAAATATTATTTTCAAGATAGTGAAAAAATATATTTGTGTTTTAAACAAACACTTCCCCCAAATTTTCTGTAAGTTGTTAATGTTACAGAGTCATTCAAAGTCTCCTTCTGAGATGATATTAAAATAGGTGGGGGGGGAGGACTTTGTAAATCATGTAAGTTATAGAACTGAAAAGAAAATCCTTTGAAGGATAGGTCATTGGTTTTGATATTAAGGAATAAAGTATGAGATGCACTTTGAGGAACTGTAACCTAACCAAGCAGCTCACACATAGTGGTTTTCATTAAAAAGTTGCCATTTATCTTATCATGGCGAGTTTATCTTACCATGAGCTGTCATTGAAATGATAGGGAAATACTGTGAATGGCTACAGCACAGGAGATATCAAGAAAAGACAGATGGCAACTTTTTAATGACAGGCACTGTTCTCCAGGGCTTTTCACATCTTCAGATTCAGGAGAAGCCTCCATCAATACCAACCTCTGAGACTGAGCTGAAAGGAGACATTAATAGAGTGAATTCTATGTTAGCATTAGAAACTGGAAGTCTTAGGGAAAAAATTCATTTCCTTTGGAATCTGTCCTATTTATACTGAAACAACAGCATTAGGATAAGAGACAAATTTTATTTTAATGTGCTAATCTAAGCTTTTTAATTTGTTTTTATAAAATTTGTGAATTTTCTGCATATAATTCAACAGTTAAAATCCAGTGGTTTTGAGCCACTCATTGTTAGAATCAATCTGCAATTCTTTGTGTCTCAATTTTTTCATCTATGATGAGGGACAAAAAGAAATGTTGCCAACTCATGAGGTTATATAACAGGTTATGAAAAGCAAGGAATAGAATAATATCATTGTTAGTGTTATTGCTTTTAGCACAAACTAATGAAGTCCCCTGCACTTGATATTGTATTCAGTAAATCAAACCTTAAGTCTCTAAAGAAAGAAAGAAATCTACTACTCTCCCCAACACAAATGGAGGTAATTTTAAAATATACATTCTTAAAGCAGTCTCTTAAGTATCATGCTCCCATAAGTTCTGATTCTGCAAAAGATGTAGACATCTTTCAGTCATTTTTACCTTAGAGGGAGATTGACCATTTGGAGAGAACTTTCTTTATATCCAATCTTTCTAGCTGGGCTAAAGTCATCTCTCCATTTCCTGATCTTATTGTCCATACCACACATTTTGATACTTCTTTATTAGTTTTATTCTATTAATTTGTATGAGAATGTTTCTATTCCAACTTGATAGTAATTCCTTTTGAGGAAATTTGAGGCACCACATATTTCTCATAGAATTCTGAAGCAACTACCCTGGTGTGAAGCTCAAATTAGAACTTCCAAATATTTTACCTAAAAAATAATATAAATTAATTTACCTAAAATGAACTTATAGTACTATCTTTGTATTGTTGATAGAGGGAGAAAAATACTGAACTCAAACACTTGTCAAACCTAGATTTTAAATCTTTCTAGAGAAAACACTTATTCTCACTGTACCTCAGTTTCAATGTATTGAATAACACAGTAAAATAGTGACTTTCAGATCCATTCCAGATTGAGTATTACTGAATATAACTTTATTCAAATTTGACTCTCTTTGGACCACCATCCCTAATTTCAATGCATATTTATTTCATAAAGTTAGCCCACTGTAAGTTCTAACCACATGGAATGACCTTGGCCATAGTCTTCACAACTCGAAACGAAGGTAAAATGTAGCAAAGAGTATATGACTACTAATCTTTTTACTTTAAAAAAGAAGAACATTGGACATATTTACAATGTGAAAGTCATTTCCTATCAGACTGCTTTTAATTCCCTTCAGTGTCTCACTCAGAGTGTTTTTCTTTAATTCTCCATTTATCAAATGCTTAAAAACTCTGAAGAATGAAGTTAACTAATTGTCCATTAGGTGCGATGGATCTTTCATCTATTTAAGGATGTCTCCTTGATGCAGTTCCTCTCATTAGACAGAGCTGTGAGCTTTGCTGTGCACTTGCAGATGGGATCCTGGCTTCTGCAGCAATGGGCACTTAAGCTCCAGGAAGCCCTGTTTAGATGGGGATGTTTTAATAGAGCAGTCCACATCCAACCTCTCACTCTTCTCTAAGTACCTGCTGGTGATGATCACTTTGCTTCCTGCTGCTCTAAGTGTAGTCATTAAAAGAAATGCAACTTTCAGCACGATTGTGAGAGGGTGGAAACTTCTCTCTTCATCAGAAGGTCAGCTCCACCAAATGCTTTACGTGTCCACTGACATCTCTCTAATCATTATGAAGAAATCAGATAATCCCTATCATTAAAGAGGCCTAAGAGATCGGTAAATCTAATTTTTTTTATCCCAGGAATTGGAAATAAAGAATAAACAAAAATTTAGAAATTTAATGACATTTCCTTTCTTTTTTTAGATATAGAGAAGAATATTATAGCATCCTATAGAATATAGACTAGTATTCAGTACAATGAAATTTTTGAGAAATTATTTGTCCAGTTATCCCTTCAGTTCATTGCCTATGGTAATAGAGTGGATGGTGATAATTTGTTAGTTTGGGGATTATCATTATAGAACAAAAATATAAGAAATGAAGTTTGAATAATTACTGAAGAAGAAAATTAAATTTGATGGTAAGTAAACAGTTTAAACTTTTCAAAATTTTAGACTTATTCACTGTTTTCCAATAATTCCCCAAAGTATTTTTCAAGTAATTATTGCAATTGAGCTGTTACTTCCTGAGGGATATATCAAAGAATCATTCAGCATGACATCTGCCCTCAGGATTGTAAAATCTAGTTGAGTAAGAGAAGACAAATATATATATATAAAGGACAAAATTTACATTTAGATATGAAACAAACAGAGGAAAATACAAACCAACATAAATTTAGGCACTACATTTAACATAATTAAGTACAAAAATAAACCATAAAACTTTTATTTGTAATATGTAGTTCAATATTCAAGAGATTATGATTATTTAGGTTAATGCCTCCTAGGGAATTTCAACTGAAATGATTTCAAAGAAGTAGGAGAGAAGTTTTAAATGAGAAAACACAATGAACAGAAGCAGAACCAACTTCTTCAACTCAGAGATTCGAATGCAAATGCTCATCTGCGAAGATCCCTTCCTTCATAGATCCTGAAAGACTTTATCACTTTATTACCCACATGGTCTCCATGCCCATCTGTTTTATTTTTCTTTATTTCAATTGTGTATTTATAAAATCACACCCTCCACTTTCAATAGCCTCAGGGCACAAGTACCAATAAAATTCCCATTGATTAAAGTATTAAAATACATGAAAAGGAACAATAGCCAGCAGCAATAATGATTAAATACATAAGTATCAAACAAAACAAAATTGTATTAAAAACAACAGGCTCTTCAAATCTATCCCTTAAAATGGGGCATCCCAGCTTAGACTGAGGGAAAAATTAGTGGAGTTATAATTATACACAGCAACCCTGGTTATAAATAGAGTAAAACTCACATACTAATGTTTGGCTTAGTTTCGGGGGATTCTCAGTAAAATTTTCTTTCACTTCAGTGTCCCTGTTTCTTTAGCTATCAAATTAAAAATATATTTCTTATCATAGAAAAATACCATAGCATAGGGATGTTGTGAGGAAAAATAAGAAAATTAAAATGACTTGAAAAGCAGATCAGCACAAATGTCTTAACTGTTTCTAACATGACTTATCATCCTAAAACTTTTAAAATACATAAACCTTGCTTGTATCCTTCTGTGATAAGAAACTCTGTATATTTGATATATATTCTGTGGTTACATATGTTAAATACCTTAAATAAAAATACAATATAATTACTTAGAGATTTACTAACTTGCTAATATTCATGGCTGATAATGGAGTCAGTGGCAAAATGACCCTCTCTTCTGTGATGCATTAACTTTACTTGACACATTTTCAAAGCTCTTGCTTTACTAGCTGAGATTGAATATATAGATGATATCAAATTTTGCATTCAGACCGCCAAAGCCAAGAGAATATACTTTCTTCATTACTTTTCTATCTAGATCTGAAAACACAGTTCTACCAATGACTCTCCATACCCCCGCAAAATAACCTGTCATATTTCCTTGTAAGTGTTCATTTACAAATTAAACCTTTAAGAATTCATTATTATAATTTCCACAAATCTATTTAAAAAGTTAGCAGGCACTCAAATGCACAAACACACACAGCATCCACCGTTCTGAGTACCCCATGACATATCTTCATTCCAATTTTCTTGAAAAGTGTGAAAAACTTTGGTCTTTACCATCATTTCGAAAAGGATGAAGGTGGAATAATTCACTGAACATCAGATCAGCTACGCATATTATCAAACAATAATAATGAAAACAATAGAGGTAAATGATCTATGTGTCATTTTAGCATTATAGCAATGTCTTAGTTCTTTCTTTGTTGGGAGCTGATGAGATGTTTCCATGCCACTGGTAACTGTGCAAAAATAAGATGTCATAGGAAGAGTTTTCATACTTAAGACAATACAATCTCACATATATATATTTACTGATACTTAGGGTATACTTCTCATAATAATGTATCCATCTCTTATGTAATTATAAGGTTCTGTGGTTATAGATGTTAAATACCATAAATCGAAGATACATGGATCTGTTAGCAGCAAGGTTTGATACAGTAATACAGTAATATTACTTATTTGGCAGATATTCTGAAACTAAGACTTTTTAGACTAGAAAGATAGGGATGTGCTATGGTTTAGATATGAGGTGTCCCTGAGAAATATTAATAAGCTGACTTTTATTGGCATAAAAGGATTGACATTAAACACCTGTGAATTTAAAACTAACTCTTTGTGTAGCTAAAGCGAGTACTTTGGCATAAAGAATATTTGTATGTTCTGTTGGGAGTACAGGTAGATTTTCTCCCACTGTAATAAAAAGTGAAATATTAATTATTTGTATAGTTGGCCTTTTGGTTTATAACTACTTTTACTATATTATAAACATATAATTATATATCTAACAGAAAGATATTTAATGAATACTTCCTAGTGAAATTCAACATTCCAGAATAGGAGATATAAACAAAAGACAAAACTCTAGTTTGGGGAGAAAAACTAAACATAGAAATAAATGTAAAATATAACAGGAGATGATAAATATTATGAATAAAAGTGAAGCACAGGGAGGGAATGGAGGGTAAGGAACATGTGGGAAGGGAAGTCAGTTTAGGTAAATTGGTTGGGATAATGTCACATAGAGAGCCCAGGAAGTGAGCAGCATCTGTGAGGAGGCCTTTTCACGGGAAATAAAAGACAACTCTGCAAGGGTTCTTGGGACTTCTGTGAAATACGAATGTGGCCAAGAAAACTGAGTTGAATGAGTAAAATATTTATGATTCCAATGTAAATTACTATAGCCTATTTTATATTAGAAAACATTTCATGTTTTTGTTTAATTTTATGTTTATAATAATCACCTTCCATTACATAGCACAGATACAGGTTTCCCTTTTCAGATATTGAAACCTGGATTTCCAATATTTATCTCTATGGTTTAAGCCACAGATGGGAGAAATCTAAAGTCCAAAGCTAAGTTTACTGAGTTGGAGTTTTATTCATTCTTCTAAGACTTTACCTTCTTTACTCAGAATGTCTAACACTTGGAAGATTCCTTCCAATTCTAGAAATCTATATCTCTAAGCATTAATTTTGTCCACACATCAACTAAAAAGTAATTATGATATACTTAATTCTCAGGAACAAGAGTCTGATCAAATAAATTATATAAAGAAAGAAAGAAAGCATTGACCCTAAAGACACATCAAATTTTTAGGAAAAAGATACAGTATCTTAAAAGATGCATTATCTTCTTTTTTTAGGGTTTTTTAAATTGATTTTTTTTAAATGACAACAATATGCATTACAATTCTTATTACACATATATAGCAAAATTTTCATATCTCTGGTACTATATAAATTATGTTGACACCAACTTGTTTCTTCATACCTGTACTTTGGATAATGATGTCTATCACATTCCACCATCCTTTCTAATCCCCTGCATCCTCCCTTTCCTTCCCACCCCTCTTCCCTATCTAGGATTCATCTATTCCTCCCATAATCCCCCTTCCTACCCCACTATGAGTCAGCCTCCTTATATCAGAGAAAATGTTCCACATTTTTTTTTTTTTTTTTGTGATTGGCTAACTTCACTAGCATTATCTTCTCCAATGCCATCCATTTACCTGCAAATGCCAAGATTTTATTCTTTTTTATTGCTGAGTAAAATTCCAGTGTGTATAGATGCCACATTTTTTTTATCCATTAATCCACTGAAGGGCATCTAGGCTGGCTCCACAGTTTAGCTACTATGAATTGTGCTGCTATAAACATCGATGTGGCTGTGTCCTTATAGTATGCTGTTTTTAAGACCTTTGGGTATAGACGGAGGAGTGGGATAGCTGGCTCGAATGGTGGTTCCACTCCCAGATTTCCAAGGAATCTCCATACTGCTTTCCATATTGGCTGCACCAATTTGCAGTCCCACCAGCAATGTATGAGTGTACCAATTTCCCCATATCCTTGCCAACACTTATTGTTGTCTTCATAATAGTTGCCATTCTGACTGGAGTGAGATGATATCTTATAATAGTTTTGATTTGCATTTCTCTAATTGCTAGAGATGGTGAACATTTTTTTCATATATTTGTTGATTGATTGTATATCCTCTTCTGAGAAGTGTCTGTTCATGTCCTTGGCCCATTTGTTGATTGGGTTATTTTTGTTGTTGTTGTTGTTGTTGTTGCTTAGGTTTTTGAATTCTTTATATTCCCTAGAGATTAGTGCTATATCTGATGTGTGAGAGGTAAAGATTTTATCTCAGAATGTAGGCTCTCTGTTCACCCTACATATTGTGTCTTTTGCTGAGAAGAAACTTTTTAGTTTGATTCCATCCCATATATTGATTTTTGGTTTTAATTCTTGCGCAATAGGAGTCTGATTAAGGAAGTTGGAGCCTAATGATTCTAAGATGCGGGCCAGAGGGAGGCAGCATCCTGTGTCACTCTGTGACCCAGATCTCACCTAGTGGATTATCTCTATCTAAGATCAGTTGTCATACACCAAAGACCTCCCATAGGAAGCTCAGAGGGAAGGTGAGCCAAAGATCATTAGACACCTTAGAAGTCCTGCAGTATAAGATGTCTAGTAAGTAATTCTGATGGTAAAGTTGACCTCGGTGACCACTTTCAGTGATGAAACAATTCTTAAGTTGTGTACAATGTGAGACTGTGCATCCAGAACATTCTGAAACAGATGAAAGAGCAATGAAATCGAAAATACAATTAGTCACTCCATTCTATTTGTGTTGTTAGGAAGATTGACCATTAGCATTCCAATCAATCACTTCACAAGGGCATTGACAGTGACAATAATATCTTTACTTGCTTATAGTGGGCTGCCTTGTCCAGAGTGTGGCAAGCAGAGCCAACCATAGCAAAATGCAGAACTGACTATATTTGTCTGCCTTAGCCTCAGTCTTAAATGTAAATTTTCTGAACTAGAATGTGTGAATGAGCACACTATAAACTCCTGTGTCTGTATTTTCTGTATTGTACTTACGTGTGAAATATTCTTCACTATTTGTTCACATCTTTGCTCTCTCAATCTAATATCAGAAGGTTGGCAATGTTTGTTAGGTTAAAAAACGGACTTCCTGCTTATTCATATAAAAATATACATTGCAAAAATTTCTACAAATGTGAATTGACTTGGTCTCCAAATAAATTAAATTAGATTATCAGTGTATAGATAAAGGGCTGTGTATGTGTCTGAGCATTTTTTAAAGCCCAAAATAAATATATTGTTTATGAAGCAACAATCCTTTGCTTTTCTGTGGATATGTAACTCTGTTACTTTAGGCGATGCTCTAAGTTGGGTGAGGGGGGACTCTTCTTCCTGATGAAATATGCTGCACTGAACAATCCAAGAAACTTTGGAAAAGATTATATACTCCTGACAGCCCAAATGTGATAAGTATATCAAGATTTAGTGTCCCTTTATTAGTTTCTCTTACAAGAGAACACCACAGCTGCCAAATCTGAATCATTACCCTCATTTTTCCTGATATAATCAGTATGAAAATGGTGACTACTTGCATATTGCCTCAATGTGAGCTTTTCTAACTCAATAAGGTGAGATCAACCTTATTGTATCGCTCACTGATTAGAGTTCTGATTAATGCTTCTTCTTTTATTTTCATTTCCCATGTTGAGATAATGCATATGCTCCTGAATTACTGGGCCTGGCACCCATCTCTGAATCAGACTCTTTCTAATATGTTTTGCTGAGAGTTTAGGAGACCCATAGCCTTCTGGGAAAGTTTCATTACTGCCAGAGTCTACTTTTTCATCTCTCTCTCTTTTTTTTTTTTATTTTCCACAACTTTAGACTAAAAAATAAATGCCCCAAAGCTGTGTAGTGTGTTTATTTCATTATATTGAACAATGTCCAGTCTAAAGCAGCATCGGGCCAGCAGCTCTGAATGCAGACACTTTACATTTTCTGACAGAGACACTTTTGGAGAAAGAAGATAGGAAAACATTGAAATTCACCACCCCCCAAAAAACTCAAGTGACAGAAAATCTTTCACTGTTATCTGAAAAGATCTGGCATTAAGTATAAAGACAATTGAGCTGGTTTGAGAAAACAATAGGTGGCTTTCCTGTTTTTCACTTACCTAAAAGAAGCAGTCTGGTCCCCTGGATATAAAATGGGGAGAAAATGCCTCCCCCAGAGAACATAGAAATATAACAGAAAACAAAACAGCTTTTTGTCTGCAAGATAAGTGCTTTTTTAAATGGGCAAGTTGCTGTCCTTTTCCATAGCCCAAATATGGCTTTTCTCTTGTGCTCATTATAGTACTGCATTTTCTTGGAAAAAAAAATAGGAAACAAAGCTGGAAAGACAGGTTAAGTGATTTGTACGGGATGCGCCACAAAAGGTATACTTTTTATAGACAATTCACATTAAGGGTGTCTCTATTGTAAATGATATACACATATTTGTAACTAAAGAGGAAAACCTAATGCATTACTTTATATCACCTATTGGCAAACTATAGCCTGGGACCACCATTTTTATCAATAAAGTTTTATCGGAACAAAGTCACACTCATTCCTTTACATAACTGTACACAATATACACCTGTTCACACTACAGCAGCTGTGCTTAGTAATTGAGACAGGACCATCTGGCTCTCAGAATCTTAAATATTTACTATCTGGTAATTTTACAGGATATTTTGCCACCCTTCCCCTGCTTGTACAGTTAAATTATCCAGGCATGAGTCTAGATTCAGAATATTTAGATCTTACAGCCTTTGTTTATCTCTCCAAATATCTCTTCCTCTCTCTCTTTCTTTTTCTTTCTTTCTTCATCCTCACAATGTATTCCAAAATAATAGGCACATTCCCATGCAGGCTTCCCTACAAATGTTGACAAAAAGTTGTCTCCGATAGTTTATAATTCATACTGTTATGTTAGCAACACTCGAGAAAGCAAAACTCCTTTTAAACATGTGAAGCAGATGACCAAGGAGGTTTCTGCCCTGACACAGCTTATGTTCCCCTACTTAAACTACTTATTGAGGACAGTGAGATCAAATATGGAGATAGGGTGGACTGCATTATATTCCCTCTTCTTAGAGATATGAGCAAGATAAGGCTAACCAGAACCCCATACATTGAATGCAAATATTATCAATTTGTAAAGAGTGTTATATCATGGAGAAATGGGACAGATACAAAACATTGCCAGATCAATGGTGAATACAGAGGAGAAGAGTGCTTATAATCCAGGATGCTTAGGCTTGTAGTTTTTGCTCTTTAAGGAAACTGTTAAGTCAGTAGCCCAAATATTTAAGTCCCTTAAGCTCTTAGATTACTTGAGTTGAATGGACATTTCAGTTAGACCTGATAGTTGGAACAACTAGCCCTCCTGCCATTACTCTAAAAGAATATTTAAATGAGGATGAAAATGAACAATGCCATTTTTTAAAAGTAGTTCATATATTCTATGCCTTGACAGGCCCAAAATGTGTACTTTATTTTTCTAGTTTCATTTATCATGAATAAAAAAAATAATTATCAAGATCTGATTACAATTGACTCATGCTCTGATTTTAGCTGCTTGTTATAAACAGAAACCAAGAAACAAGTTGCATGACTATAGACGAATTCCTGGGGAATTTGTAATGGTTAAAGACAATAAGCTTCCTTGTAAACTGTGTGTTAAGAAGAAAGCTATTTATTATGAAGTCTCAAAATAAGAACATGCTATGGTTTGAGTGGGTCCTGTCTGAACTTCATGCTGAAAAATAACCCCCATGATGGTGATATTAAGGGCTAGGACCTTTTGGGTAAGCGATGATATGGTGAGGGATTTACCCCCAGGAGTATATCAACATGGTTGGAGGGATGGAGGGATTTGCTTAGGCTCTATTGTCCTTCTGGCTTAGGCCATTTTGGAACAGCTCTGGTCTCCTTTGGAGGAGGATGCAGCAATAGGTGCCACTGTGGAAACAGGGATCAAGGCTTCACCAGACACAGATCCTGCTGGACTGCTTAATCTTAGATTCCCCAGAGTCTAGAACTGTGAGAAATGTTCTTCTGCTGTTTATAGAAGACAGAGTCTGTGGGATTTCGCTATAGCAGCACAAAGGAACAAATGCACAAATGAAAATTACTAATATCAATAAAGAAAATTTAGAAACTTGTCACAGTGTGGTCTGTGAATATATTAAATACATGAAAAAACCCTCACCAAAGGATAAATTAAGACAAAATATTCTGAGAAGAAAAGACAGTGAGATAAATGTCAAGATGAGAAATAAATATAAAAAGCAGATCATTGACATATACTACCTAAAAGGATGACTTTTATGACATTGTAAACCTTCCTTAATTTCCAAGATTTTGTGTAATGTAAATTCTAAAAAGCTACAAAATATTAACAAATTAATATACAAATGTTAGCTACTTTATTATTTTGATCCCTAAGTTTAAATTTGGTAGGCAAATAAATAACTGAAATAACATTTAGTGAGCAGTGTTAAAACAGATAAAAATAAAGTGACATTATCTTTAGACAAAGTAAAATCAAAAGTGTTTTTCATGAAAGAACAATAAAAGCTCTATTTATTATATACATATATATTCAACACATATATTTATAACTTTCCTACCAGTCACATAATTTTATACACCAAGTAATTTATCAGTGATATATATATATATATATATATATATATATATATATATATATATATATATATAA
>NW_025999990.1:27354400-27391677 GCF_001458135.2 Marmota marmota marmota
TGATATATATATATATATATATATATATATATATATATATATATTAAAAATAAATAGAAGGAGATTCTGAGAAACTCACAATCTAAAAGAGTCTTCAAGCATGCTTTTGTCATTATTACATATATAAGTAGATGCAACAAATTCTCATTGTGGAAATAAATTAGTCATAGTAATATAAAGTGAAAAGGTTTTCCAGACATTCTGAAGTAAACATGGCTGAACTAAACTACCCAACAATTAGACTGTAGAAGACGTAAACATTATTATTGAGCAAGTTTACCCAATTAACATGTATACAAATTATTTTCAACAATTTAAAATATATATTCTCTTGAATTACACATGTAAGAAGGCTGAAACAGACCATAACCTACACTAAAAAATAAATCTTGATGGATTTAAAGGTAATTAAATAATGTACCATATGTCATATATCAATAATAGATATTTGAAAATTTAACAACACTATTTTAAATAACCAGAAGGATCTGTAAGAAATTGCTATAAGAATAAGAAAATAGTTCAATATAAATTATAATAAAATAGAGTGTAACATAATTTGAAGGATATCATTAAGATTTATTAGAATTTTTCACATTAAAGTATTAATAGGGAACAGACATAAGTTTTAAAATTAACAGTCTCAATCTCCAATCTATGATTCTAGAAAAAAGTCACAATAAGACCAAATCAGGTAAAATAAAATAAATCACAGAATATAAAAAGTCAACTATATGGAAAATAAAAAATAATAGTGAAAATCAACAGAAACTAGTTTTTACATTAAAAATTGATAAATCAAGAAGATAAAGAAAAAATAGGGAAAATAAAATTTTAGTATTAGGTATGAAAGTGGGAATTTTATATAATAAGATGACAAGGATATTATAAAAAAACAGTATTTCACAACAATAAGATTCGGAAAAATAATTATGCTTAACTGAAAATTTCAAGACTAATTCAAATCTTTTTTTTCCATCACAAGTTTTAGATGTCTATACATTAAAACTTGATACAACCATAAAAGCATAAGTAAAACATTTTAGAAATATTTTAATATATGTGATTAAAATTTTGAGTAGCATCTTGTGTAAGTTAAAAGATATTAGGAATTAGATATATTTTTATTCACAAAAGAAAGATAGAAAGTGGTTACAGATATTTCAGTAAAACCTGGTAAAACATTAAAAATGTTTGTCATCATTAATAATCAAAACAAATAAACTATAATTTTTTATTCATTATAAAAGGTACAGTAAATGCATATAAAAGTGCTTTTTTATCTCCATCCAAATGGGAGAGTAAATTAATACACTGTTTCTAGATATCTACTTGTCAAAGTGCATCAAGAAATTTACTAATGGCAATCTTTTAAACTTGTGGTTCCTTACCAGAATTATATAAAAAGTAGATATAGAGACAAAAATTAATGCATAAGAAAACAAGTTTTATATTTATTAATAATAGAAAAAAACAAATGAAGTACATTATTGGAAATAGCTGAATAAATCAGTAAAATACATATGAGATCTCTGAATAGTCAATTAAAATCTTTTCTTTCAGAAACATTTATACACTGAGAACATTGTAACATATTTCACATTAAGTTTATGTAACAATGTAAGTAGATTATATAAAATCATATAAAATTGTCAATGTTTGACTGCTTTTATCAAACTATAGGAATAAAAAAAATTCTATAGAAATTTCACAATATTTCGACTTATGAAAATATGCTTAAGACATTTCTATCATTCATATTGTACTTTGAACAAGTTGTACAAGTTATATTTATATTAATAAAATAATTTAAAACATATTCCCTGTTTTAAAAAGGGATTGTCACATTTTGACACTTGTTGTCTTCCCCCACCCACATACAACTCACACATAACACCACATAACACCTCCCACACAGACACACACTACCACACAACACTAAACATATTCCTACCACACACATACCAAACACATGCAGAAAACATAGCCTATTAAACTATTCCTGTATGCTCCAAACTAGGCTAGATTCTCGAAGTAATTGAAAAAGAAACTTTAGAACTCATATATGTAGTAATCTGCTAAGGAAGATACAGCATATGAATATAAAATATTAAATTAATAATTGGGGTTTTACATATTATCGTGTCAAAATGAGACATACAGATTGCAACTATTTATATAAATTTGTAAATGTTGAAGGGGAGGAATCATCATGGAGACACTTTACTGAACTTGGGTCTTGAGTTTGTCCCAGATGAGTAGGTAAATAGAGATTACAAAGACTTCCTAAGGAAGTATTTGGTTAGTTCCTTAAGAAAAAAGGCAAGATAACAGGCACTTAGATAAAGCCCATTCTGCAGTTCATATGCTTTGCCAATGGTGGGTCAGCAGAATCATCTTTTGCTGTGAAAGATGGCATAGTAATTGTGGGCCCTTCAATAAGTAACATAAAATGCAATCATGAAGCAGCCTCCAGAACCACTCAGCCGGAAATGCTGAGATGTATTTTGCACCAGAAAATAGCAGCTGTCTTAAAAACAGTTTCTTATTGATTAGAGAGTAGGGCAGGCCATTTTTAAGGCTCACTCCCTGGAAACTTTACCATGCTGTTTGTCATCATGAAAATGTGTAGAGTTTGTTCCAGGAAAAAAAAAAAAAAGAAATGCATGAAACAATAAAAGGAATATTTGGAAAAATGATTCCAGATATTTAGTTTTTTTTCCCTGTCCTAAATCAACAATAAACCTATTTTAAAACATCCCCCAGTTTCCTTTAGGTAAATTTCCTGTCTATGGCCTTACTGTGTATATGCTGAAGAATCCAAAATTTTTATTTCTATCCTTGACAACTGTCTACATCATCAGGAAGAGCATCTATTAACACATCCTGAATATTCTCTAATATACCTATCAAACATGCTCAAAAGACAGCTCTGGATTGATATCACAATCCAGCATCCAATGCACACTTTTCCCCTTGCAGTAAATAGGCAACATGTGTCTCAAGATAAAAATTTGAACATTATCATTTCCTCCAACAATCCATTCATTGGGTGATCCTGACACCTTTATCTCCAAAATGCATTTTAAGTGAATTCACTTCTCTATGTTTTTACTACCATCATATCCAACCCATTTTAGGAAATGCAATTTTCTTCTCTCTCTCTTTATATTTCCTCTCATTCCCTCTTTATTTTTCCCAGTTTCCTTTTTTCCACATACAATCCACTCTGATCTTTTAAAAATGAAAATCAGTTTATATGATCACTTTATATGATCATTTTACAACAGTAAATGAATTTCCATCATACTCAGGATAAAATTGAAACAACTACCAGTTGCCTTACAAAATCATTCTAAAATGTTGACTTCCATCTCCAAATTCATTGTGTGCCACTTTCTCATCGTTTTGATATTCTATCACTTTCTAATTGTTGGTGTTCCATAACATGTTTTGAGCTATTTCCCTCCTCAGGGTAAACATTATCAGGGTTTGCTACTATCCAGTTCTTCTCTGACTCTAAGCATGTGAAGATTCACTTCTAATTCCCCCTATCAATTTAGCAAGCTCTTCGGTCATAGCTGGCTATACCTCAGTTCTGGGCTAATTTTTTGAAAATTTTATCTTGCCTTACCGTCCATCCACAGCCAAAATATGGGAGGATATCAGTTAGATAAAGCCTAAGTTGGGCTTACAGAAAAAAACTTATCAACCCTTTATTGAAAAAGCACCTGGAGAAGTAATCTTTAATATGTTAAACCATGTTGTTAGCCTTCCCTGAGTAATATTTTACCAGAGTCTTTAAATGAACTCACATTTCCTTAAAAAAAATCATCTCTCTCATTATTCCATACATCATGTCATTTAGATTTTAGCTTAAATAAAGCCTTACAAGAATCACCAATCATTATTATACCATCAAAATTAGCTCCATACATTCTCACCTCAGCATTCTATATAATATAATTATCTTAAAATTTCTGTACATATATCTATCTGATATTTTTCTGGTAAATGCATTTGTTTGTTTGTTTACCCCTGATTTCTCCTTAGTCATAGTAAAATCGTCTTGAGTTTTGTTCCTTGCTTTATTCCTAAGACTTTCATTGTAGCCTAACATATAGAAGATGATACAACTTTTCTCTGAAATATTTGTTAAATTATCGATTTCTCTTACTATGTAATAAGTATTATTACAAAGTAAATGTAAATATTTATAAATAAATAAATATTCTTATATTCAGATTTTATTTTATGGCAACAATGAACAAAAAATAAATTTAAAAAGTCAATAATTACCTGCAGAATCAATTTGACCAGTTTCTTACGGAATTATAGTGAGGTTTATGGAAGGAGGTACCATAAGTGTTTTTCATGTGTAGAACTTAAACTTTATTTTTTATAGAAGAAAATTATATTCTCCCAGAGGTACTTACGTGAGTAACACAGTATAATCTTTTTGATATTTGAATAATAATATAAAACAGCTTCTTACATGCCAGAGCAAGTGTCTCCATAAATAAAACCATATTATGCATGTAGCTTATGTGTTTAATGCCTGAAGGTACCTTAAAGGTGTACCATGAAAAGCATGAAATTGTTGAAAGCTTTCTAATTCCGAAAGCATCCCAAGCAGACTTCAGAGATAAAGATCACTTGAGCTGTTTGTCTGCCTTATGGTGTTAATTAAATGCCAATATTTTTTTCTCTTGAGAAGCTCAAAATTACATTCATATTCTCCTCTGAGAAAGACAAGATCATAAAGTTTGTTTGTCACATGGTATAGTCCTCCCATCCTTATGTAAAATCCCCAGGAGGTATTCTCTATTTACATATTTCTCAACTATTATTTAAAGTTGTAATTTTTAAGCATACTGTATATATTTTATCAGAGTAGTAAGTTTTCCAATTTCATAGAAACTAAAATTGATACAGTTAGTGTCTGATATTATTTAAGGTTATTTGGTATGATGTTTAAATTCAATCTTTGCCTTTCGATGACAATAAAATTGGATCTATTTATAGAGAATATACTGTATACTTATAAAATGAGCTAAGTGGTATGGATTGATGTACAAGGCCAACATAAAATCTCAATATTAAGAATATTTAGGGCCATGAAATTAATTTCAATTGTATAATATTATAGAGCCCCAATATAAGCTAGTCACTTCAAGTATTACATAGGAGATAGGGACAGTTTCAGGGATATATCTAACAATTAACAGGGTTTATAGAAATAAAAATATATACATATATAAAAATTATAAGTGCTAAGACAAATAACCTAATGGTAGAAAACTAAAAAAAATAAAAAAAAAACAGTTTCAAAAAGCCAATTATAGGAGTGAAATGTATTATTCCAAAAAAATGGTGTCAGATAGCAACTATTACAATAGTTCATTATATGGATTCCTGCTTCTGGGCAAAATAAAGAAACAGCAAACTAGATTATTATTCCACCTCATCTGTATCCTTCTCCCCACCTCATACAGAAAAAAAAATAAGACAGTAGATATAAAGAAAAAGAGGAAGCATAACAGACAAGGTAAAGAAAACAATATAGTGAGCCTAGATTTATCTCCAGATGACTCCCTTGTGAGAAATACTAGGCTGCATCCCAGAGTTGCAACCAAGACAAAATGAAGGAGTCATATGAGTAGAAAAGACATCACTAAGAGGTCAGGATGACCAAAGAGATTTCAATACACAGTGCCTGAGAAATGACCACGTCAACCTTCGTAAATGTGAGAGTTCAGCAGGGAACAGATCCAAGGAGACCTCTGAGATCATTGCCTGGGTCCAGGGAAGAGCAGAAAGAACTAGAGGAGCAACAGGTGACATGAACGCAGAGCTGCACATGTACCTGTTCTTTCCAGAATGTCTGGAAATCCTCATGCTTTGTGTGACGCTGGATCATAGAAGGGTCTTGCCTCAGTAGAAAAAATTACCAGTTCTTCCCAATATAGGGAAATAATCAGTCTTCAATCAAATGTACTGCTCTGTTCCTAGGTAACATGAAAAGTAAGGGAAGGAACAATTCAATTATCTGCAAGTAACAACTCTATGTTAAAAGGAAGTTAAAAATATTAAGAATTCAAAATGTCAGCGACACAAAAAGGTGAAATTTGTAATAGTTGAAATCCAATAAAAAATTACCAGGCATACAAAGAAGCAGAAGCTTCTGATCTGTGATGAAAAGAAAAAAAAAACAATCAAAATTAACCCTAACTAGAATTAGCAAAGGCATTAAAACAGCTAATAAAATTACATTAAATCTATTCAAAAATTAAGGAGGGATAAGTAAGTCATTTTTATAACATGCAATTGAACCACTAGAGAAAAAAAAACTATAGTGGTTAAAATTAAAAAAAATATTGGAAGAGATTAATGATTGTCTATATGTTTTAGATAAAATATTAGTGAATCTGAAGACAAAATCAAAAATAAAAAGTCGAGAAAAATACTTAGAAAAATACCAAAAATGACATCTATGTGGATCAGTATACAATAATTAATTGTTATTTTAATTTCACTAGAAGATTGCTGCTGAAAATAATATTCTGTAGATTTCTTAGGTATTTGAAATAAAATGTGACAACATAAGAAAGAATGGAGGTATGAAGTGAGCATACACTAAGGTGAAGTCTTATATTTTATGAGAAGTGATTTAGTAAATTGTAACTGGAAGGTAAATTGTAATGAATTAACAATGAACACTATAAATCATAAACATTAAAATAAGAAGACAAAGCTAATAAGTCAATAAAAATATAAAACAGAAAAATTAGAATAATAATTAATTTAAAGAAATAAAAATAGACAAAGGGAACATATAATAGAAGGGGCAAATAAGAAATAGAAAACCAACAAGAAGATGAACAGTTGGAACATAAACATATAATCCTATTATTTGGAAGTGATCTAAAGGTATTACTAGTTTGAATAAAAAGATAAGAACAGACTACAGGCTGACTCATAGAAACCTATCATAACATATTACTAGGTTAAATTAAAATTAAAGGATAGGTAAAATATAACATGCTAATATTAATGAAAATAAGCTGGAGTGCCACATTAAGTATTAGACTAATAAATATAAGAGAAAAAGAGAAAGAAGTTACCACAGTTAAAGAAGTCCTTTCATAATGATAAAGGATTTGATACATCAAGAGGACACAATCCTAAATGTTACAGGTCTCATAAAATTATTTCAGAATATTATAAATAAATTTGGAAAAATCACAAAGAAATTCATATATCTACAGATACACTTATGTACTTTAACATCTCAAAATTTCATAGAAAAAAATTGGTAGACAACCTGTGAAGATATAGAAAATCTGAACACTATTAAGTTAACTTAGTGGACAACATTGAAAATACCCACCAATAACATCAGACATTGACAATATGTTGAGTCCTTAAGGGTAGCTATGATAAAGTAAACAAATTTAAATTCTCACAATAGATTAAAAGGGTTAATGTGGCTGGGTATAAAGCTCAGTGATAGACCATATACCGGGTATTCACAAGGCCTTCGATTGAAATATATTTTCAAAAACTTTTTTAAAACTAAACACACGGATACATACTATGATCAAACTGAAATTATTTATCAAAATTATAATATTTCTGGAAAGTCCCTAAATATTTGAAAGTAAATAACAATTTAGATAAACATTGCTAAGGGAAAAATAAAGAATAAAAACGAAGAGTGTTTTGATCTGAATTAAAATGAACATATCACATATTCATAATTATGGGATGTTGCATAATTAATTTTATGGGGCACTTCATAATAATTAAACAGTTAGTCTATTAGGAACATATCACAATTCTTAATCTCCAGTTATCAATATCATAGTGTTAAAATACATAAAGCAAAAAGTAAGATATTAAAAAACAAAAATAAATGAAATTTTTCATGATCAAAATAAGATATTTGAACAT
Source organism: Marmota marmota marmota (assembly GCF_001458135.2). Classification (NCBI taxonomy): domain Eukaryota; kingdom Metazoa; phylum Chordata; class Mammalia; order Rodentia; family Sciuridae; genus Marmota; species Marmota marmota. The sequence goes on from NW_025999990.1 coordinate 27,362,354, forward strand.
ACTTTTCAATAACCGTTAAATAAAGCAAATACAAAACCAAAAATTAACAAAGTAACATAAAATATTTGAATAATACAACAAATTTGACCTAATTATGTCTGACATATGTAGAAATAGCACCATAAAAATGACAGAATGAATTTTCACTTCAAGTGAACATGGAATATTCACAGAAAATTACCATATGCTTTTTTTGTAAAGAATGCATAAATATTTTTAATTGAACAAATTATTATTATTTAGATATTTTACCACAGTTGAAATGAACTGGAAATTAATGACAAAAAACTAATTCATCTTTAATGTACTGTTTATAAAGTAAATAATACATTCTAAAATATTGTATAAATTTGTATATACAATATATATGTTCTGTATAGTTATACATCATAAGTGGTATAAATGTATATTCATAAATGCATTCTTGAATATATAAATAATATAAAATATTTTATCCTTTTATTACTTTTTATTTTGACATTATTTTTTTAAAAAGTGAAAGTACATTGTTTTCCAAATTTAATTCAATCAACTCTTTTCTTCTGTACTTCTGTCAATGAAGTAATTTTACTGATGTGTAATATGGTTAAAAGAATATGTCACAGTCTGCCCTCCAACTTGGATTCTTCCATATTTGAGCTGAAAATTTATTTTTATTTTCATGCAATAAAATTTAATACTTTGTGTACAGTGCTATGTGTTTTGTAAAATATATAAAACCATATGCATATCATCATGGTACCATACTGATTAGATCCATTATCGCAAAGATGTTCTCACGCTTTCCTTTATAAGAAATCCATGCTGTTACCCTTAACCATGGCAACCACCTGTTGAAGGACACATGTGTTATTTTCAGTTTGGGATGATTATAAATCAATCTGTTATAAACTTTAGAATACAGATTTTTTTAGTCAAATTGGATAAATATCTGAGTGGAATTGCTAATTTGTATAACAAATGCATATAGAACTTTATATAAAACTGCTTGACTGATTTCTCATGTGCCTGTGATTTTATTTACCAACAGCAAGGTAAGAGACTTAGACTTGCTCTATATCTCCAGCATCACTAGGTATTGACAATCATTTTTAAACCATTTCAATAGTTTTATTTTTTTAAAAAAATTATTTATTTTTTAGTTATACATGACAGTAGACTGTATTTTGACATATTATACATATGTGAATTATAACTTCTCATTGTTTTGCTTGTACATGATGTGGAGTTACACTGGTCATGTGTTCATGTATGAACAGAGGAAAATCATGTCCAATTAATTCTCCTGTATTTCCTATAGGTTTTAATTTAAATTTTCCTAATTTATGTTGATTATTTTTGGAAAAAAAGATGATAAAACACTTATCGTTTGTCCTCTGTGTATCCTTTTTGGTTTTTCTTCTCTTCATATATTTTACCCATTTTCACTGAGTCGTTTGTTCAGATGTTACTGTTTTAAGAGTTATATCACAGATTACAAGTAAAAATCATTCATTATCTATTTGACTTGTAAATACTTTATTCAAATGTACAGATTTTCTAAATTGTTTTTGTGTTATCTTTCACTGAGGAAATTTTTTTCTTTTATTTTATATAGGAACCAATTTTGAATTAGTTAATGGATCACATTACATGCGTTTCTTTCACATGTAATTATTTGCCAAATCCAAGATGTCACAGAATTCTTTGGTGTCTTTTTCTAGTTGTGATTTTACATTCTTTACATACATATATAATTTATTTGTATTTTTTTCAATTAGGTACAAGGTACATTTAATCTTTATTTCTGGCCTCTAATTATTTTATTTGATTCTCCATCTATATATTCATTGATATTTCAGTTTTTAAAAATTATCGCTATGTATTAAATCTTGAAATCAGTTACTATGACTGCTAAACATCATTCTGCTTTTTCAAAATTATTGTAGTTATTATATAGTATATTTGAATTTCCAGGAAAAAATTCGAATCAGCTTATTAATATCTAATATATATGCTGCTGGTATTTTGATTGGGATTTCATATATTAACCTTTTAGTAACATTGATTATCCTAATCCATGAACGTGGGATATTTATCCATTTATGTATGTCTTTCTTTCTTGTACCAGTATTTTGGAAATTTATGCATAGAAAGTCTGCAAATTTTATTGGATTTATGCCTACATATTTCACATGAGTGTAATACTATAAATGGTAGTTTTTTTCCTAATTCAAATTTTAATTCACCACTTATGTTTAGAAATACATTTGACATTTTACACTGAAGAATTCTTCATGCTATTTTGTCACACATTTATGTTTTTTCATGCTATAAAACTACATATAGTATATAATATAAATACTATATTTTTATACTTCTAGACATGCATTAATATTTCAGCAAAATAAAATAATGACATTTAATTTATTCTATTTCCTACACTCATCACTTTTTTAAAAAAAGTTAAAAAATAAGTATGACACACATACATTGTTTTTCCTTTGCTTCTTTTGTAGAGAGTTTTGTCTGAGATAGTTTTTATTGTTTGAAAGATACTTTCACTAAGCATTTCTAGATTGAGATTTGTTATTTCATTTGGTATTTTAATGAGATCCTTTCTTATGGTTTTGGAAAGAAATATTCTGTGTTTATTAACTTTGTTTTTTCTATAGATGATGTTTTTAAATTTTTTTATGTACCTTCAAGGTTTCTTTGTCTTCTGAAAGTATTGGCAGATGGAATACACAATGTATTCAATATTTAGGTATTCTTAAAAATATTTGTGCTGTTTAGTTTTCTCTAAGTTTCTTGAATCTTTGGTTCTACATTTTTATTAATGTTGAGATAGTGTTGGTCACTATTTCTTAAAATAGTTCTTCTACTTTGCTCTCTCCTATTTGCTAAATTATTTTCTGTTGGCTCAAGACTATAAACATTTTTTTCTTTCTTTTTTCCACTATTTTTTTCTCATTACGCTTCAATTTGGATAAGTTTTATTATCCTATGAGATTACTAATATAACTGATTATTTCCTCAACTGTGGTTTATTGTACTGACTGGTCTATCAAATATATTCTTTATTTCTGATACTGTTATTTTTGCTCTTTCAACATTCACATTTAATCACTCTTTATAATTTTCATTCCTCTGCTAAAATCACTCATCTATTTTGGATGTTGTCTGCTCTTGTCATTAGTTTCATTACCGTTATTTTATATTTTCTGTCAAGTAGTTCCAGCATCTCTCCAGTTCTGATGATTGCTTTGTCTCTTAAAATTGTGTGTGTGCGTTTATTTTATTTTAAAGTTTTTTCATCTATTTGTATGCTTATTCATTTTTTTTGAAAGCTGGACATCTTTGTAGCTTAGAGGTGACTGAAGTAAACAAATTTCTTTTTCCTCTTGGAAATGGCCACAATTTCTTCTGCTGAACATTTAATATAGCAGCTTAAGTTAATCCAGTTCATAGTTGGAAATGGTTCTCAACACTCTATGGATTTGCAATTCCTGTTGTGATAACTTGTACTTAGGGTGGCGATTAAGTGACCTGATTAATGTCTACTCAGTCCTGTACACTGGGTCTTTTCTCTGTGCTATTTCTTTCCCTCGTTAAGAAAGTGTCTGTCTATTCTCTTGCTTTTCTTCCGTGCCTTTTGCTTCAGTATTCTGTAGTGATTTTTGGTTTGTTTGTCTTATTATATTGGTGGGGATTGATAAAGATAGAGTCTTTATAACATTTCTATAAAAGATATTATTTGTTGTTCTTAACTACCACAGATCAGGGATCAATATTTCAACAGAGATGGGGGATTTAGTGCACAGGTATAACTTGCTGTTCTGCCCCTGTTTTTATTCCACTATACTAGGTGTGTAGTACCTCTATACAACACAAAATGGACATTTCCACAGGACTCTTATTAATCTGTTCTGTGACTGTCTTTGTGATATATAGATATGTGCATACATATATGACAAAGTGGAAGATAACTAACCTTTACACTTTGCAAAGTAATTTTTAAAATTATATATATATATATATATATATATATATATATATGTATTATTTTGTATTATTTTAATTGTGGTGTATTAACAGCTGAGAAAAGTATTTTCCCAATTTGCAGACATATACACAGATGCATAATGATTTTTAGGTTAATGATGTATTCAAACTCACAGGTAATGATTGGCAGAGATTCATAATGAGAATATGTTTAATCCAGTTTGCTAGTCATTAAATCATTTATTCATTGAAGTTCATTGAGAACATACTGTATATCATATATTAAAAACATAAAGAATATAATCCAATTTCTTTTGAAAGATCTCAATTCTCACTAGATCTTGACCCTTCTTTGGTCAAGTCTTCCTACTAGTTTTTAAATCAGAGTCATGATTCAGGTTAAAATTAATAGATTACAGATTTTCACTGTGACATCTTCATCTTAAAATCCCACTGAAACAGAGCATAATTCTTAAAGTCAGAAACTAAGAACAGCAATTCTCTAAAAATAGTACATGGAAGAATGTTAACTAATGCAATGAAAGGACACACAGCCTCCAGTGCAACAGGGATGCAAATAAGAGGTAAACTGATGCAAAATTTTTTGGATAATATCCAAATTTTGAATCTGTTTGTAAAGAAAGGGCCAAAATAATATGTTAGGATGAAAAATTTGGAAATCAATATAATATTTATAAGCTGGAATAATTATTCTGTGCCATGTTTCCTCAGAATTCCCGTTCTAAAAGTGGGCCGTCACTTAGTTGGCTAGTCTTGTCAATATCTTATATGGCAAAAAGGAAAAATATGAGGACCAGATTACTAAAGCCTCAGTCTCAATTTATAAAATAATGATGATGGTGGAAATTATTGATGGTGGAAATAAAAGGAAAGACTGGATTTTTTTAATGCCTAAATGTGACTTTGGATGCACAGTAGTTTCACTCAGTAAAAACTGCTGCCTAATTATCACTGGGGAATCATGAAAAAGTGAATAAATGACCTGAAAGAAAGAAAGGCAATCCTGGGATGAGGGTTATTTGTTTTAGCAGAAGGGTTTTCAAATCACATTGATTACACAACTGCACAACTTGTTTACTTTCATTGGAATTTGTAATTTATAGAGATAAATCAAGAAACCAAGTGATATAGGATCTGGATAAATGATATAGTGATATAGATAACAATAAATTATTTTTTATTTTCAAATTACTAAATTTCTATAGCTGATTTAATAAAGCTGCTTTAATATAGAAACAACTTTGTAATTATGATGATATTTACCATAGTTGCTTTCTGTGTGACACAAACTCTATGGGACGCTTTACATAAACTGTATAATTTTTAAATTATTAAAATTCTAAGAGACAAGTATTTTTATTAGTATTTTACAGATGAATAATCTGAGACTAAGATTGTTATAAATGAACATTTGATAACCTGTCTAGCAACATTCTACCCAACCCTACCATATACCTCATATGTAGGAAATTCTTAAGCCTCATGTGTAGGAAACTCATTACAATACTTATGATCTCATGGATATCCTTAAAATCATAGGCTGGAATGATTAGTTACAAGAAAGTACTTCTGGGTCAATCACACCAAACTTTAACAAGTTCACCTTGATGGGGGAAATCATCAAATTTCTGGGATGGGATAAAAGAAGACAGGCAAAGTACGTAACTGCTAAACTTGTATTTGTGGGCAGTGTCTTTAATAGATTAGAAGATATAATAACAAGGCAGCATTACAAACCTGTAAATGTTTCCTTCACAGTGTGAGAACTAACATTTTTGAGAGAGAGAGAGAGAGAGAATTTTTTAATATTTATTTATTTATTTATTTATTTATTTTTAGTTATTGGTGGACACAACATCTTTGTTTGTATGTGGTGCTGAGGATTGAACCCGGGCCGCACGCATCCCAGGCGAGCACGCTACCGCTTGAGCCACATCCCCAGCCCTAAGACCTAACATTTGATTTTCAGTGTGCCATAGTTTCCATAGAAAACCCGAGCATTAGGAAAATGAAGAAATTTCTGAAGGAGTAAAGTGCAGCTCTCTAAGGGGAATAAAATAAAGACACCTCCTATATGATAGCTTTTGAAAACAAGAAAACACAATGCTTCACAAAATATAACCTGTTTTTTAGGGATAGGAAATGGATACAGCAACTTCCAGACTTTATTTTTGCCTATGGACTAAAATAATTATATGAAAATATTCAGTGCTCTAAATCTCCCCATATACAAAGAATGAAGCTAACTCATCCCAGAACTGTGCAATTTAGTTCAATTATTGACATAATTGATGCAATCGTTAGATAAGTATGAAATGAGACAGAAAATATAGACCTATACTACATAAACACAACCCAAAGAGGGAGAAAAGCTTTCAATTCAATGATCGACACAACGTTTTCAATTCCTCAATATTTTTATCAAAAAAGAGGTACCTCATCAATAGTTTAGAAAAAATATCTTAATTATACAAAAAGAAGATTAATATAAGTTACATGAGAGAAAAAAAAATTATATCAGCTTATTTGTTTTATTTACTTCAAAATATCCTGCCCTTAAAACAGGGTCAAGTTCATATAACCATCAGATGAAACACATACCAACATGGACCTAGACAGATTATTCTATAACTTCCACTTACTATCTCTGTAAATTTTATTGAGTCTCATAATAGCTCTAGACTCACTAGTGTGTGTGGAAACATTGAGAGAATAATGTGTAAAATCTTATTATAGGATCTGACACATAATAAACACATAATATTTGTTAATATATTTTTAAATATAAAATTCTACTATTATTCCCATGTCTTTTAATCCTCAATTGCTTTGATTATTTTTGCAACTTTACTTTGAGAAATGTTCTCAAAATGATTGGCCTTCATTTACAGAGATGATAAATACATTTTGTTAATATTTGACAAATACCTATATTTAACTACCTCTCCTCAGCTTACATAGTTTGATAAACAACTGCTTAATAAAAATCAAGTATATAAGTTGTAAATAAAATCATGGTAAGTATTTTTAATAGGGAAGAGCTAAGAACAATCCCCGGGCCATAAGAATTAAATCATTGCTAGCCTAATGTAATGAAATCACATGTGAAGAAAACCTTATAAAAAATTTCATGATGTACTATAACCACTAAGGAGTATTAATTGAAATCTTATCATTAAGGACACAGTCAAAGTGAAATAATCCAGTCCAAATATCTGCTGCTGTACCTCGAGTTAGAAATATTCCTGCTGTATTTGGCATCATGTAGCCTGAGACTTTCAGTCTTCTCCTTATGGTCCCGTAAGAAAATAAGGTTTTATACTATGCCCTGGTGAAGTTCCATTTCAAATCTAGACAGCAGACAGGATGGAGTTGCTACACAACTCTCTTCTCCTTAAAAACATATTATCCCCTAATGGGTATATCCTCACCTTCCTACCCTTCCCTAGGAGAAAAGAGTGTCTGGCATTTTAGAAATATGTGCTGTAAATTGGCAGGCACAAACACCCTAAAAGACTATAAAATAAACATGAATCCCCTTTGAAAAAAACTTGATATTTTCATCACATCCCTTGTAAGCTAACACACTGCACTGTTTACAGTCTTCCACTATAATATATTTTGAAACGATTACCTTCTTCTGAGTCATTTGTGTCATAATGTTCTCCATAGGTACCCATAAAATGAAAATGTAAGCCGTTTTTATTGGCCACACTACATCTTAATTGAAAATATTAAAGGGGATTGCTCTCCTACTGATTTTTTCCCTCCATTTAATTGGCTAATCATATGATATTTTTAATGGAATAATCGTGAAAGAAAATATGAATCTAATTTAAATTCAAACTGGATTTGGGATATTTAAGAGATTATTCCAGAGTAGCAGAGGGTGCATGAGGCAATAAACATCTGTTCATTCCTGACCACTAGCCTTGGTGTTTATGAGCTTGGGGGATATTTATTTTCAGGAGACATGATTCTCTACATTTGAGCTTCAGCTGTGTTACTGCTGTGGTTTTAGTGAAATTTTAAAAATTTATCAGCAGATTTTTGTTCATTTTTTTCACCTCTTTATTTGCACTTATATACAAATGCAATTCTGACAAATGAGAAATTGTCTCAGGGAAAACTACACCCTACTGAGAGGAAGGATTCAGCATTTATTTGTTATTCACTACAATATAGTATGAATAGACACACCAAATCAGTAACAGCAACTAGGTTTGTCTTTGTGTAAAACCATCACAGCATTAATGATGGGAAATTAATTATTACATTCATGCATTTATTCAAGTGATTTTGAGTACCTAGCATTGTTAGAACCCAGTAGAAACTACTCTAAGCTAAATAAAAAAAGAGGCAAGTCCTAACAACCTCAAAGATTGTGCAGTCTAGTAAGGGAGAAAGAGAAGATTCTGTGAAGACCATTCCTGCAGTGTTAGACATTCAAGGCAACAATGCAACAATGATATATAACAATTCTTCAGTAAGTTTAGTAAATTAATAATACAATCAATTGATATGCAATTTCAGAGAACAGCAGAAGATCATAGTGGACTCAGATAGCCAAGACAGTTTACTCTAGAATAATGGCTTTAAATTCCAGCAATAGAAAAACTTCTAGGACCTTGCAAAACCAAGGTAAATCAAACAAACATCAATAACAACAACAGTGACAACAAAACTCTAACATACAACACAGGGTCTTCAAATCTTCATGCCGGGCTGGACAGTAAGTAGTAGGAGACAAAATTTGTCAGTGTGTCAGGTGAGGTTTCTTTGGGCCTATCAAACTGTGAGTATAAAAGAGCATAAATGTATATATGTGGGTTTAAGTCTTCTTTCTAATCCAAGCTGAAATTGGAGTCCTCTACAAAATTTCAAGAGTATAGGTGGCACCTGTTTGTAATCATCAATCTGGAAGATATTACAGAACTTCCCTTGAGCAAAGCTAATGCTTCTCCAAATCTTGCTACTCCTACTCCAGGTCCTGGAGGTTTGCTCTTGGCCCTCATTCTACGGCACTGGTCACTGTGTTTCCAACTATTGCTCTGCTAGCCACTATCATCTCCTGCAATGTTTCAAGCACAGTACAGATGAGAAACTAAATCCATAGGTGTCAAATTTCATTTTTTCTGTAGTAATATGGGACCCACCTGTTTCCAATTTTTATTATATTTATTCAGATAAATCTTAGGAATATACTGTCTATCTTCCCAAATCCCCAAAATCCTTTTGCAAAACTACTCTTCCACATCTCCATATCATAAGTCTCCTGAGACCTCAAGGTTTAAGCCAGTGGTTTCTGGGTCAACCATTTATTTGAAGTTAAGGTTTTGTTATTGGATCAGCTCATCAGATTGAAATTCTTCCCTTTAGATGAGTTTCAACTAGACACATTTTTCAATTCTACAGAGATATGTTTCTGTGGGATCTTCCAACAAGTCACGAGTCAATCCTATGTGGTCAATTCAGAGGCCCCACAGCACTGTTCAACACCTGCATTTAATGTGCAAAATTTAGTATCTAATAGGGACAGAAGACATTAACATGTACCAGATACTATCATTCTGCTGGACTTACATATTGATAACCAAAAGATTCTCACAAAATGTCCTTAATATATGAATTCAGTTTCAAAATAAGACATGTTTGGGTTCCTTTGGGCACTTCCAAATGAGTTGTGTGAGGTTTTAATACAACTTCAGGGACTGTCTTCAGAGTAGCATTTGGTTTAAGAATAGTGGCAAAGAAATGTAATGGATTTTAAATGACTTTAGATAGCTACATGTAAGAATAAAAATTGCAATTTTGAAATTGTAAATTACTATTTTATTTTTTATTCATTGGTTCTTTTTAGTTATACATGATAGCAGAATCCATTTTGATATAATTATATAAGCGTGGAATATATCATTCTAGTGTTAGGATCCCATTCGTATGGATGTATATGATGGTGGGATTCATTGTGTTGTTCTCATATATGTACATGGGATCATTATGTCAGATTCATTCCATTGTCTTTCATTTTCCTATTCCTCCTCCCTTCTTTCCATTCCCCATTTTCTATTGGGTTTGGGATTGAAATGAGATGGCGTGAATCATGAGGCAGATACGAGTAAACAAATACGGACTGTGATCTCATGATATTGCTTCTTGTCTTGAATATGTAAAGTCTTTTCTTTACTGTCCTCTAAAACTAAGGCTTAGGGAATGATAAATACTATAAAATTCCTAAAATGAGTTTGTGTATAAATGTTTACACACACACAAACCCACACACCCACAACCATCCATATATTTCTTATTGAGACAGAAGTGCTCTCAGTTTTATTATATGAACATATTAGAGTATGCTTTCCCAGAATGGGATGACTATGATATCAGTAGGTGGAACAGTTTTATGGAATCACTGTTGTATATGCAGTGTGTTGTTGACCAGAACTCCATTATGCAGTGCATGACATTTTAGCTACTCTGAACTCAGTTAACTATTTAGGTAACCAAGATGGAAGTTAGGAAGTGTGGCTTTGTTTCAGGCGTGCCTTAAACATGCTATTCTATTCAAGTGTTTTCCTTCTCTGCTCTTCAATTTCTTCATGCATAATAAGGATCATTGAATGTTGTATTCTCTGAGCTCTCCTACTCCAGCATTGCATAATTCTCTGATTTGCTCTCTCTCTTCTCACATGTTGACCAAGAACCAGTTATATTTGGATTATTTTTCTGGTGCATAGATGTACATAAAATATTAAGATAGGAACTCTCCATAGGTCAGTCAAATATGTTCAGTCCAATTTTCTTTATGTTGCTCATCTACGTTTTTAAAACCAATCCACAGAAATAGAAAAGTTTTACACATTAACAGGGTACCATATAATGTTCGATACAATGTACATTGCTCAATTCTTAAATTAAACCTAGTTATCTCCCGGAAATTTTATTAATTCCTTCTGGTAAAAACACTTTCTTCTAGCTTTTTAGAATTTAGAGTACACAATTGTTGTCTATAATCATCACACTGTGCAGTAGTATCCCAGAGATTTGTGCTTCTATCTAACTATAATTTAGTACCCATCAATCCAACTTGCCCAATTCATTCCCATGGCCCTCATCATGTCAACATTTTTCCTGGCCTGCAGTTATTTGTTTAAGAGTTTGGGATGACTTTGAAACTAAACTTTTTTTTTCCTCATGCTGTCTTAATTTATTGTAGATTTGCTTTCTGTTTGTTGATGATATTGTGAAACCTAGACCTCACTTGACTTTTTGTTGTATATGTTGTATATGTTGGCCTCTTAGACTTCTATGCACTCTATTCCTGAAATTTGATTCACATAAAAGACTAGATAATCTTTAGTACAGATGTCTTAAGGCCAATGTTAAATTTTCAGATTTCTATCTGGCTTCCTTCAAGATTGTCTGTATATAAAATCCTTATATTCAAAAACTCATAGCACCAAGATGATAACTATAGTATAATAGAAATTCCATTTGTGCTTTGTAAATTTTAATATTTTATTTTGAAAATATTAGGAAGACTATATGAAATGTTATTTGTAATGTGCCCTGTTGAATTTTAAACCTCAAAAACTTGGAATCCTGAAACTCATTTCTTATCAGCTCGTGCAATTAGAACAGACTATCATTTTCACTCTAGTATAAATCTAAACATTAAGAAAAATTGATAACCACCTTGAAATTGGAAATAGAATACACATATCACTTTCTAGACCCCTGATATGGTAAGAGTATAGAAAGGTCAGTCCCTTTAGTGATAAATGTCTGTAATTCTAGTGTATAAAACAGTTTTATGTTCCTTTACACTATAACTCAACATGTGACTTGGAAAGCTGCAGGACATCATGAAAAGATGAAATTATATTTGTATTAGTTATAGTTTTGAAAATTTCCTGTTGTTTCCTTGATATTTATTAGTGCCAAGATAGTTTTGATCAAATATGATATGGAAGTGACACTGAATATTGCATGACCTACTTCCCTCTTCTTAAGACTAATAGTTTAAGTCAGAAATAGGGGGATAACCAAAAAAAAAGGTAGTAAAGAAAAGGGTCAAGATCAGAACACAAGGGGCTACTTCTACTGAGTGATTATATTAATGAGAGATAATCCAAGGTTACAGAACTATAGGGTTATGTCAGGAAGATGAGAGGAATTTAGTGAGATTACAGGTCAGGGAGAAAAAAATTAAAGGACAATACCAAATTCTACAGATGACACAGGATAAAGGAAGAAAATAACAGGGAGTGTAATAATGTGGAGTAAAATTGTTTCTGTAAAATATAGTGGGAATGTAAGGTATATTTGTCTTCATTCCATCACACATAACATGCTATAGGGCAAATATGTAGGCAAAATTTATACCTACCTGTTGAAAGGAAAAAAAAAATTTGATAGCCAACTGTATGCCAAGTTAACAGATTGTTTCTTTCTTTGGAGTACAATGGAGATAGAGTAAAAATGAATGAAAATTAATTCTTCAGAATGTAGCCCTGAGATGCTCATCATAAATATTAAAATTTGGTGCACATCATATGTCGTTCTCAGCCAATATCTTTGCATAACCTCTTTTTAATGGTGGACATTGCCTCTAAGCCTCTTACTTAAACTCTCACATGCAAATGACTCATCTTCTTATGAAGCTCATTACTCTATTGAAACTTTATAGGACATGAAGTGACATAGAAAATTTAAAGTCCCCCACTGTCATTATGATCACATTAATTAAGCAATAAGACCCAGCAGTGCAGGAACTACATTGTGTTAATTCATATCTTGGGATGAATGTTCAAAGTGGTGCTTGGGAATGAAGCCACAGGACTCCCATTAACGTCACAAGGCTGTGTGGATTAATGGTGGACACCTGCTCCTCAACTCTGTCATTGCTAGTAACAATGAGTCCTGACTTATCTTAACCCTTTATAAAATGTTATTGTGATCCACATCTCTTCTCAATACCATAATTCAAGCAAGATCTGTTATTTACCTCCATTTTTTTTCTCACGTTAAAAATTTGATTCAAATACTTTTGGCAAATTAAGATGAATAATTAAAAGATCATCTTGGTAATGTCATGAGAAGACAGAATTTAGTGATACCATTTTAACACATAGGTAGAAACAAAATAGAGTTGGAGAAGAATTCTCTATAAGGATACATTTGGAAGATATTATAAGTTTAAATAATAATTTAGAACTTTATTGGAGGTGTATCAACTGCCCTAGTAATGGAAAGACAAGATTCAAAATTGGGTAGTTTATGATTCCGGACAGAATTCTCATGTTCCGTTAAACACTAAGGGATCTTGCTTTTGGCCAAATCTTTTCCTCCCTCCACGTTTTCTACTCTTTGTTTAGTGTTTGTGGGTTTGGATCAATTCCTACTAAGTGATACTGAGGCGATGTTTTACTCTAATTCAACAGTGCTCAAAATATACTCCCTAGATCAACATCATCATTATTACCTGGGAATTTATTAGAACACAACTTCTGGGACTCATCATGGATATAATCAACCAGAAACTTGGAGAGGACCCAGAACTCTGTGTTTTAAGAAGAATTTTGGATGATTTTGAGAACTGACAAAGTTTAAAAGACAAATGTGTAACTGAAGCAGTAGTAGAAATGCTGCTATTATTTCCATAGAGGGTCTCTATTTTGCTGTGTCTGTCCATAATGAAATATTGGTTCTTGGTCTTCTAGAAATCTTTTTAAATGATTTATGTAAATTTTAATATTGCTTTATTTTCAGTAGTATTTATTAAATCAGTTTGGCTCTCTCTCCAAAATATGAACATAGAGATTCATTTAATATTTATTACCCCCAAAGACTACAAGTTGCATACACATAATGTTACATAACTGCATCTTCATCAAAGCTTGGCTTTATAATGTAATTATTTCAGTTAGCTCTGTGTGATGTCCATCTTGACTCTAGTTTGTCTCTGAACTTGTGCCTTAGCCTAGCACAGAAAATGACTGACTTGATCCTGAGATGCAATCAATAGCTTCTTATTCTTTTGTGATTATAAGGTCCCTGTTTGATATTCTCAACTTCTGTCACCATATTGCTACCTAGTTCCCATATGACCAGACATGTAACTTCTTCTAACAAGAGACTGATCAGTTCTAGAGCTGAACTTAAAATACTCTTACTGGATTTCTGAATATTATTCTTTTCCTGAAATGTTTTCATGCTCCATTTTCCTGTTAAGATCCTTCTCTTTTCCCTCATTTTTCATAGTGGTGGTCTATGTGGGTACCATATCTGAAACAATTCTTTCTGAACTTAGTGTCCAATCTTTCTTCATAAACATTTCCTATAATATTGCCAATATCACCCACTAAGCTCTCCTAGTAATTATGTCTAGATATAGCCTTTCAAGTGGCACTACTCTATTGTGGTTTGCTCTTTTATTACTAAACCCCAAATATAGAAAGTACTATACTAACTCCTATCTAAGGCTCTCTCCATTGTCTAGTTAAGATAAAGATGTTTATTATTGCAGAGATTATAAAGTTCCTCTTCACTGTTAAAGGCTAGATTTAGGTCAAGACAACCACATTCATAATATAGAGGTTAAGAGATGAGTTATAGAATCAAACAGACTTGCTTCAAAACCTATCTCAAGTTTTGGGTTTGAGAAAGTTGTTGAGGCCTCCTGAAGTCAAAGGTAAATTTTTCTCTACAAATGTGTAGCAGTAATCCTACTGTTGATTTAAGGTTATTAAAAAGAGTAACAAGGAGAGCGTACTTTATATTTATTATTACTAAATAATTGCCCACTATCCAGATACGGTGCCACATGCCTGTAATCCCAATGACTTGGGAGGCTGAGACAGGAGGATCTCGGGTACAAAGCCAGTCTCAGCAGTGGCAAGGCACTAAGCAATTCTGTGGGACCCTGTCTCTAAATAGAATACAAAATAGGGCTGGGGACCTGTCTCAGTGGTCGAGTGCCCCTGAATTCAATACCTAGTTCCCACCCACACACACCGAAAAATGCCCACTATTGTTATTATTCATTCATTTTCTGAGGATTTGTAGGTGAATAGAATTGTATATGTTTTCAAAAAGTAGACAAAGTATAGAAAATTAAATGTAGTGAACTTGCTTTCCATTACTATAACAAAATGACTTGAGATAATTAACTTATACAATAAAAGGTTTATTGTCTCACTTATTTGGAGATTCTAGTCCATGACTGACTGGCTCATCACATTGGACCTCAGAAAGGTTGCTGGAGGCAAATGCAGGGGGTATATGGTGGAACAAAACTGCTTATATCATGAGCCAAGAATCACAAGAAAAAGGAGAAGACATGGAGTTATACAGTCCCTTCTGAATGCATGCCCCTGGTGACCTAAGAAACAAGCACTTCTAAATATTCCAACACTTCCTAAGAGTGCCACTTTTGGACCTAAGTCTTTAACACATGGATCTCTGACAGACACTTATCCAAACCAAAGCAGATAATAAGTATCAATGTACATGTGCAAAAGCAAACCCATTATGCATTTTATTGAAGGGCAATAATTTTGACTAGGAGAGTAAGGAAAAGAATATTGGAGGTATCATAATATTTGGGAGTGATATGAGGGATGGAACTGTCAAGCTTTACTCCTACATGCTGAACAAGGTATTGTTAATATACTATGTGTTTTATTTGTCAAATGTATAAGCTAGGCTTTATGTTCTCCATCTTAAAGATGCAAACAGAAAGTTTGTTAGTTGGTGAGTAGGGAAGGTTGAGGAACAGACTGAGGAGGTAGAATAGAACAGGAGTCTCAGGGTCCATATCCTGGTCTAAGTGAACAATTTTTTGTCCAGCAGCCTGGAAAGAGCCAGCAAGTCACCCATGTCTCTTTGGCACTCTTGAGCTGATTTATTCTATCATTGAACAGTTCTAGTTTTCTAAAAGCCTTGCTTTCTGAAATACTGTTTCTCTGCTTTCTTAAAGCTTTCTCTATTCTTCTCAGTGTTGTGTCAGAAGCAAAGCCTGACAATCAAGAGGGAATGCTTTTGACAGGACTGGTCAAACCCAGCAGGTGTACCATATGAAGTAGACACTAGGACAGTTCTGAAAAAAAAAAAACAGAATGATTTTGGTAATATGGACAGTATTTCTTTTTAAGAGACTATTTGGTACAGTGCTACAGAACGGACTAAATGCAGCAAATATACTTGTTTTAAAATCCAATAAGCGTATTATCATATAGCCTATAAAAAGTAAGTGAGAGAAAATTAAAATGGTGACTTTTGTTATTTACGTGAAATAAATTTGATGCTTTATAGATTGGTGTTTATGCATCAATAAATATATGTGTGAATAAAGGCATTCCGATGAACAGAGTTAGTCTGTGCTTTAATCTAAGATATAAGTTACTTCAAACTGAATTTTTAAAAAGTACTAATATATGCTACAACCACTATGATAATCCAGGTAAATGTATTTTATCAATCCTAGCAATATTTCCTGCCTTCTTGCCTCTCTAAGTTACCTCTTAAATTTTATCTGATGACCCATTCTCTGCTTGTTTAAATATTTAGCTTTTATCTGATTTTTTTTCTTATTTATCTCATAAAATCTAACAATTAATTAAATAATTAATTAAATAATCTAATTTTTATCCAATTTGACTTTTCTACATAATTATTTAGTAATATTTAAAACCAAAAGTTATGTCTTGATCTTTTCCACTAGATTTTAGCAAATATTTGAATGAATAATGGAAATGATGAAAAGATACTGTGTGTATTGTGCGAGAGTGTTTAACTTTACAGTACATAAAGTAAAACTTGAGACAGAGCAAAATGGAAATACATTAAACCTATTATAAAAGGGAGATAAGAAGAGGAGAGTTAGTATATACTATAAAAAATGTGGGAGTTACTAGGTTTCATTTTTTAAGTGATTTTATCTTTGAGACAGGTTAAGATCATTCCTACAATCTTGTTTATGGACATCTTTGTTTTTGAACCACTTTTCTCACCTAATAACATTAGTATTTAATTCAGTCAGTGTACAAATGAGCGTAACTAGATTTATGGTAGTTGCTTATGGTTGGGCATGACTCTAGCTCCGATGTGGACTGTGGGGAGCACAGGATTCCATCTTTGTGGTAGCAACAGTTTTGCTTTATACAAAGGGATACTGTGGTGGTTGATTTTATGTGTTGATTTCAAAATAAATTATTTGCTTTATAAATACACAGATGCACATATACAAACACAAATATATTTACAACTGTATAAGAAAAAACACTCAGGACAATTGTAGTCTTTTTTCAGTAACTGACCAGGTGCTCCTTATTGGTATTTACAGCTATCTTCTCCCACTACACATTGGGTATCCTCTTTGTCTCAGCAAGCACCTCAGGTGGTCAAGATTCTTTACCTGTTGGGGTGACCCAAACTCTCCATGAAGAGTGCTTACATATTGGTTTGAACATTACTTTTGAGTGTATCTCTGAGGGTGTTTTGGATGAAATTAATATTTAAGTTGGTAGACTAAGTAAAGCAGATTTCCCTTTCAAATGTGAGTCTCATCCAATTTACATTAGACCTAAATCAAATAAAATGAGAATTATCTCTTTCCGACTGTCTTTGAACTGGGATCTATTTCTCCTGTGTTCAGATTTGAACTCAAACTTACACAATCAGTTTTCTGATTCTCAGCTCTTTGAACAAGGACTGTGATATACCATTAATTCTCCTAAGCCTCCAGCTTGCTATCTGCAGATCTTTGAATTTTTAGTTTCTTTAATTATTTGAGTCAATTTTTTATAGCATATTCTTTCTCTCATTAATAAGTATATGGACTAATGTATATACACCAATATTTATACATACACAGTTTAGACTGCAATTATAGTTGAAATTTACTTCACATTTTTCAAATATAAATTTTCGATTTCCAGAATTTAGTTCTAAAGTTAGTTTTATGAATTTCATTGATTTGCAAATTACTTTAGAAAGATCTAGAAAAATAAATGCAGTTTTCAAGATTTGTATAGTTATATTTGAGGTTGAACTAAGCTTTATAAACCCTTATCCATTTTCTTTCCATTTTATCTTGTTATCTCAAACAAGAATAATTGAAAATAGATTAGATGTTATTTTATTCAAAGAGGAAAGGCTGGCTATTACATTCAAAAATCTTTCAATTTACTTGATTGATATTAATAAGTGATATTTCCTCACACATATTACATGCCCACTAACACAGATGAATTTTGTAATGCTGCAGTTACCCTACAAAATAAATACCATGTACCAGTGAACATACTGAAGCTCAGTCAGGTGAAAAAAAAAAAACAGTTGGATTCATAGCAACAGTACTGCGATTGAACAAAGGTTCTTTTGCACTTGCTACATGAAGGTCTATCAACTCTGACCAAGTCAGTTCCAAATGAGAGAGCTTTCAACATTCAGAGAAAAAGATCACCTTTTTTCTTTCTTTCTTTCTTTTTTTTTCAATTTCTAACTGTGCTTTTTGGAAAGGGTGAAGAAAGAACAAATACAAGAATTCAGTATAGAAAAGATGGAGTCCTGCAAATCAAAGCCGCATTAATTTTCAAAGTTAAAATATGTCCTGAGCATCATCTAAGACATGTTTTTTATGATTAACATGTCCTACCTCCCAAAGGCTTATTGACCGGTGTTTACTTAACTCATGGATATTTGATGGAGGATGGTTACATTGTGCTATGGAGCACACCACATTGTCTCAACATTGGACAATGATGGCTGCCCTATTACAAAGTAGGGATGTTTCGGCAAACATGCCACTTTCCACATTTACATGGAAACAATCCTTTTTTCATTTAGGCAAATGTAATGAAACCCAATCTGCCATGAGTTTGCTTAAACCAAAAATTGTCTTGAGGTTGGACAGAACAAATTTATTATTTGAAGAGCAATTATTTGAGCCTCTAGATTTCCAAAGGAAGTACAACAACCATTCACAGCAAGAAAAATCAAGTATTTCACCTCTCCTCAAATCCAAGCTTGAACCTCAGCTCTGGGGCATAACTCAAGATTTGATATTAAAGTGTTTCATTTGCAGGCAATTAGGCCTAAGATTAGATTCTGCAGCTTCCATGCATATGAGGACAATAGTGTGATTTCCAGCAACTGTATTTCTACACCCTTACCCCCTCACACATCCCTTCAGAACCATTGTCGCCTTCGTCAAAACAATTCCATTTGTACTTATGAAAGCATTACAGCCAGTAAGTGGAAGGCACAGAACAAGCTTAACCACTGTAGCTTTTTTCCCATCTGAATATCACGAATCTTGTATCTCACCATGGTGTAAGGTCTCTGATTACATCAACCTCTCCAAATTATGCTGAAATGAAGGCCATTCAATTTGCTACAATCAGTAACTTTTGAAAGAGCCCACATAATTGATTTCACAGTAATATAGGCATAGGTGACTGAGAGCCTCCACTTCATTTAGACAATGTTTTCTTTCATTCCAAAGTGCAGTATTCAATAGAAATCAAATTTTTTTCCCAACAGTTGGCAGCTAAGATTTGGCACATGCAAAGTTTTTTTTTTTCCTTGCTTTTTTTTATGGTGCAGAAACATAAAAATTGAAATTAATGCTCAGGGTGATCTAATGGGAGTCGACAGGCTTTAGGTGAAATATCATCTTTTTGGAGCTTACCCTGATGAGGATTTCAGCCAGCAGGCAAGGAGCCATTCTGAACGCACTCAGATCTCCAGCAACATTTGTTCCTGAGGTAGTTTCTTAGCACTCAGCCAATGGAGAACTCAGAGGTGCAGGTGGCTATTATCTCCAATGTTGCAATCTTCTGTTTGCCTATTAATGGCATGATCTGATTTGTACTCCTTCACTGACCTATGACTGCTGATGATCTCCACAATTTCCAGAGCACATGTGACCTTAAATCATTTGTCTTCCTTCTCTGACTTTGAGGTGGATAATAATGGATGCTGATTCTTATTTGTATTTCCCAATTGGGTAGTAGTTAAAAATCATGGGGAAAGAAGCAGGTTTTGATATCCACATCCTCAAATGTTTTTGTTTTGGAGTTGGGCAGTTCATACAATTTCAAGTTCATGACTTTTTAGGCAGATATTTGGTTAGAAAAATACATGCAGTAGCTCAAAAAGATGTCAGCCTTAAATTCAAATCCCAGATGTAATCCCAGCACCTGTATGATATTGAAAAAGTCACTTATAGTCTCTAAATTCAGTTTACACATTTATAGCATTAATATGATATTTATAGTATAAAAGAATCCTAAAAATTCTCTCTGCAATAACTTCCTTTCATTATTTCTGTAAGAATGTTCTGGGTATTAGATGGGTGACCCTGGAAAATTTACATAATCCTCAAACCTCAGTTTCCTCCATTGTCACATTAAACCAATAATGCCCTTTGGGGTGTTTAGATGGTCCAAATAAGTAATATGTGTGAAGGGTTCACTACCATATGTCACTAATTATGAAAGTTTTTATAGTTGTTAGAAGATTATATTTTATCTCTCCAAATCCCCTTGCTTGAAGACTGAGTGAATACTAAGTAATACTAAGTAATGTAACATGCTCAGATTTTACAGTTCCAAATCATACCATGCGTTACATTTTTAATACAAACATAATGCAAAAGAAAGCATTTTCATTTAACTTACTATGGCATCGTAATGCATAATTTTCAAAGGTTCTTTCCTTCGCAAAAAGAACATCTAAAAGAGCAATTCTGAAAATGTGGGCATTTGTTGAAACTGTGGTTGGCTCTGATCCATTGGAACAGGGAGCTTTATAGTACTAGAATGAGCAAGATTGTAAAACTTTGTCAAGATCTGGAGGATAAGCTGGGCTGTGATATATCTGTGGCATCTGCCATGGGAGCGGGACATATGTGACAATATAAGTGTCGAGCGTTTTCCATTCCTGGATTTGACCTTGTTTTGTGTGTGTACCATCAGACTTTACCACAAGCAGAATCTAAAAATATACCATTTTTAGAAGTCTTTCTTTGATCCTTTCTTTCTGATGGTCTTTAGTATCTACATACTGAGAAAATATCAGTCACAATATGTGACAAAGATAATTTTTATTACTAAAAACTTTTAGGTGTTATGCAGAGTCAATAAAATCAGAACTCTGCTAAAAAAGAAATTTATAGAATATATTTGATAGTCTAGGAAATAAATGCAGGGAAAATTGTTTCAAAAGGAAAATATTTAATAATGGACTATTTTAAAACAAACAATAACAGTCTTTGTTATTATATATTTAGTATCAGGGCTTTTTTTGTTATTCTAGTGAAAAAAATGAAAATGTTCACAGTATCAATTTTCCCTGCAGTAAGTAAACATATTTAATGGGTTGTTTATAAATGATAATATAGTAATTGTAAATAAAAATCAGCCACACCACATCATTAAAGATAAGCCTTTTTTTTCTCTTTTTCACAAAGTAGCCTTAATGTGAAATGTTACATGAGTCTCTTGCAATCTTACTTCAAGGCAAAAGCAAGATACACCTCCTTTGATGCTAGAAGTAGAGTTTATTGTGGTAGAAAAAGTAAGATTATGAGCAAAAGAGCTGCAAAATGCAGTCCAGAATGATACCAATGATCAGGAGAAATTTCCCAGGGAATTCACTGTTTATTCTCTTATTCATATATTCACATAACTAAGTTGTTTTTGAAAATATGTTACTGGGGAAACAACTCAGATTTTTAAAAACTAGCCCCAAATATTTGACGTAATAATATGATTCATATGATTCAAAATGCTTTTAGCCTCAAAGTAAAATAAAAAGATAGTCCATAGTGAAGATTCATACCCCATTTTTTTAAAAAAATAGATTTTCAAAATTCAGTGAAATTTTTATTTGAAAGTATGTTATTTTATACATTAGAAAAAATACCAAATTTCAAATATTTGCCTCAGCTATTTACTTGTTTCTGTCAGTGCCTTCTCTCTTTCTCTCTCTCTCTCTCTCTCTCTCTCTCTCTCTGTATATATATATATATATATATGTCTCCATGTATTGTTTATATTTCTTCATTTTGCTTGTGCCCCAAAGAATCCATCTTCATGAACTAAATTAAAGGGCACCCACCCTTTGATGTCCATTGGGCTTAGCCAGTAGAAGACAATCAAGCCAGTGAAATGTACTCATTGTCCTTGCCCCTGACTGGCCAGTTGCTCCAGGTTAACTGTGTCTTTCTACTGAAGGCCACCCTCTTGTTCAGTGTTCCTCTTTTACAAGTTGCCTTTTCACATTCTGGTGACCCACATCCTCCTTTTGTTCTTTGGGTAGATGGTAATGATTCCCAATGTAGTCAGCCCTGGGATACTGCTGCACCATCCCTTATTGGTTTCTCTTAATCCTGCTTGTATTTTTAAAGCAGTCCCTTTATTAATCTCTCCACAATTATCCCATTTGAGTATACCATCTGTTTTCTGAAGGGACCCTGAGTGATACCCTGAGGTGGGAGATGTTGATTCTTCCCATAGGTATTGCTTACCCCAAGTTATCCACTGGCCTACATTAACATTCTGAGATGCAAATTGAGAGATAGAGTAGAAAATACTCCCAATGGCAAAGTGAATCAATCTAGGCTCTAGGAAGTCCTGGAGTGGGAAGAATGGCCAGGAGGAAAAGCAGTGACAGATTGTCATCCCATATGCACATACCAGGCATCATTAGAATAACAATTTTGCATCTTTTTTTTTCACTTAACATATGATTTAATCATTTTGTCATATTCTTAAGGATTCATTGTAAACATAATTTTGGCTACATATTATTCCAAATGATGGGCTGGGTTTCTAGGATTCATAAATTCTGGAAGCCTAACGAACATTTTTCAATTTTATTTGCTGTTCTCCTCCCATTCCTAGCATGCAGTGTACAGCTGTCCATGTTACAGATCCCTTATCAAAATAATCTCAGAGCCTTAATGCATGCACAGACAAAAAAATGTTCACCAAGTATGTCTGCATTGGTCCTGTGTACCCTTCCTAGGATGGAAGTAAGTATCCTATTCTCTGGTTTCATACAGTGGGGTCAACAGCTTCATAAGAGAGCTAATCTTTCAGATTAGTTATGCATTTTAAGGGAGGCTCCTGTGATTTACCTTGTAAGAGTAAACAGTGGAAGGAATACCGAGCACACAAAGGCAGGTAGACATGAAGAGATGTTCTAGAAGACAGCATATGCAAAGGTAGTCGGATCCCATAAAAAGTGGTTTGTAGGTACAATGGTATTGCCTTTTCAACCTGCATATCACACACACAATGGATCTCTAGTCCACTGTCTTATAATCTGACTGGTGAGAGGAAATGGATAATACACAAGATTACATGAAATCATGAAGATACATAAGTACAATAAACAGAGAAAGTACTTCTGAAACGTAATTTGGACTAAAAAAAAATACGAGAGGTGTACAGAAAACATCCCACAGGATACTGTGATGATGCATGTCTGGAATGACAGCAGCTCAGTAGGCTGAAGCAGGAGGATCACAAGTTAAAAGCCAGCCTCAGTAACATAGCAAGGTCCTGGCAACTTAGCAAGACTGTCTCAAAAGTTTAAAAATATTAAAAATGGGCTGAGGATGTGGCTCAGTAGTTAAGTGCTCCTGGGTTCAATCCATGATACCAAAACCAACCAAACAAACAAATGAAGGAAACGTTATCCCACAGTTTTAAAAGGGACCCAAATTGCCTATGCCTGTCTGCTATAACAGGTCTTAAATAACTGGACATAAAGAGTGGCTCCTCTCTATTGTTTTCTCTTCTGAGGTCTGACATCCACTGGTCTGAGATGTTCCCAGTTATTGGTCACTGGCTAGCTCTACCAAATGTGCGAGTGCTCACCACAATACCATTCTGGTACTTTGCCCATTTATCCCCAGTGATAAATCTTTCTGTGTGTTCTCTTCTGGATAGACAAATCAACCTTCCCTCACATCAGCCCCATTTTTAGATACATTTGAGAGTTGTTTAAATAAACAAGTTATCCCCTATTGTGGAGGCTTTGACTTTAAACAGTCAATTTAAAATTCCATCTGTAGAAATACTTCCACTTCCCACTTGAGTTCAGAAAATCTATCCTCTCTGTGCATCAACCTATGAAAGAATCCATTTAATGTTTGGTGGTTTTGTGTGTGTATGTATGTGTGTATATGTGCATTTTTTTTAACATAAGAGTTCAATAAGAAACTAGCCAGGAGATATATTTCTACAGAGCAAATTTGAGCAGCATTAAAGTTTATGCTGCTTAAATCACTTCAGATTGTAGGATATTCAGATCTCTGAATTTTATGATAATGTCAAGAGAGCTTCTGGTGAGTCCCATTAATTTTTTTGGTATTGTTTAATTTTACATGAGTAAATATAATTACTCCTTTTGTCATGAAGAGCAAGTTCTAATACCAATTTATAATTCATGGAGCTAATTATGTTAACGAGGAGGCAATCTTTCCTCAGCTATCTCCCCTGTAATTTTAAAGGATTTTGATTTTTTCCCCTTTCCTCTACAATTTCTCTTCCAGCTATGAAAAGGAAGTGTACACAATTCATCTGTGATATAATTATTTACCATGGCAACAGTTTGTGAATGGGATTGGGAAGTTGCACAGAAAGAGAAAGCAGCTTAAGGGGAACAGCCGAAAAAATCCTTTCAAGACAAGTGAAGAGGCCTTTCAGGTGGGAACCGTTTTTGTTTTCCTGACATTTTAAGGAGGGGCTCAGGTTTGCCGAACATTGTAAGAACTGTTGTTGATCCCAAAATAAAAGAGTCTATTTTCTACAGTTGCGTTTCAGAAAATCACCTTGATTAAGAGAGTGGCAGAAAATGCAAACCTATGTTTTCCCCCTGCATTTCAATGAACAGCCCCCAGGACAGCAAAAGGAAAAGTATTCATTGCTTATATTTGCAGAAGACATTGCTACGGAACATTGGGAAAAAAGGAGGCTCCTGTTTCTTGTGTTTCTGAGGACAGGAATACCCTTGAACCCTGGTCTCTGACAAAAATCTTCCTTCTATCATGACTACAAATTCCAAAGAAAATCTATCCAAATCCAGTGGTCTAATCTTTAGACTTTACCTGAGGTTGCCACAAATTCTCTTCCTGTCTCCCCTGTTCAATGGATTATTGATTATTTTATCTCCATTTATGTAATGCCAATGAAATTAATCAATGCATTTCCAAAGAACACTAGTATGCAAATTAAAACAGCAATATCAAAATGCCACCATCTCCCAAGTGTTTGCAGGCTATATGCTTTTCCTCTAGAGAAATGATACTTTTCAAAATCATCCTTTCTTTCAGTTTTTAGCAGTAACTAACATATAACCTTTGCTGAAGTATTCTTGATTGCATGATAAAATTACCTCTGTTCAATCCTCCAGGATGCTAATTGCATCAAGATCGGTGGGAAAAGCTTGCAAGTAGGAACTGTATGAGTGGAAGGCTCTAGACAGCTTGTTCTTCTCAACAACACACACAAACCAAGAGAGGCTAGGAAGATGTCTGGTGACACAACATTTAAAATGGTAATGTTAAAAAATATAATTTGATCCCGGGAACGTGCAGAGTTCCCATGGGTCTAAGTGCATGGCCACATCTGGAGTTGATGAATTGGGCTGAACCTAGAATAGCAGCTTTACATTTTAGAGGGCTATCATTTCCATGGTGTGCCTGAAGTCCAGTACTAAGCACTGCTTTTATGGTATTTTACTTCAATTATGTATAGCACATTAAATAAAGAAAAACACACTTTTCTGTCTCATCTCCCAGAGTTCTCTAAGAGAAGGAAATTGGAACCAAGAGAATGCAATCACCTTTGGACCCAGAATGCCATCACATTTTGGACTGTTTAGCTTGACTGACTAACTTTGAGAAAATTTACATTAGAAAAAAATGCCTATAAATATGTAAACGAAAGTGATAAAATAGCTTACTCCTGAGTAATCAAACAAATATTTTCATTAACCAATGATTTATTTAATTGTCCTTTTCCATTGCATCTGGATTTGAGATGACAAGAGAAACACTACACATTGTTTGATAGAATATTAGGACTAGAAGATAACTTTGAGGTTCACATTCCCATTTCCTCTTCATAATAGATAGCAAAATTGAGTTTCCAGGAGTTCAAAAGAATAGCTTTAGGTCTCACAGACTTCTTACCTCCACAATTTAATTGCTCATTCAAACAAGGTGTATAAATTGGAAACATAAAGAACTTTAAAATCAAATACAAACACATTTGACACGTTTATACAAAAGTGATGAATTGAATGGAAATTTAGAGAAGAAAAAAAAATCACCGATTCTGGTTAGACAAGGGAGACTTTGTGGGACAAGTAAGTTAAATGCACCATATATCATACCTGAAATTTACTTTGGGGGGTCAATAGAAAGTAGTCCTTTCCCAACCATAGGGACATGAGGACCACCATTCAGTTTTCCAGGAGCCACACTGTGGTAAAATCCCTAGTTAGCTCTTACTTTGCCTTTTTGCCTAGTGACCTAGACAACAAGTAAATGAGGTCATTCTTAGCAAAGGCAACTAATGCTCATGGGAAGAGAAAGTACCCTGAATCCCTTCTCTACAAGGAGGGGCAGCTGAAGTGTAATATAATCAACACATTCCATTGTGCATTTGATCACGTGGCAGTTACTAACCCAAGTATCTGAATTTTCAGTTTAATTACTGCTTGAGTCCTTATTTCAACCACCACTGGGTTCAAGTCACTCCTCACACTCTATTAGGAAATGAAAGGTTTAATTTTAATCTCTTTTTTTTGTATCCATTTTCTTTGTCCCTTTTCTAATTTTGTTATGTGTTATGGTTTGTGTTTGTGATGTTCCCCCAAATCTCCAATATGTGTTAATGCAAGACTGTTCAGAGGTGAGATGATTAGGGTTATGAGAGCCTTAACCTAATTAGTGGATTAATCCCACAATAGGACTTAATTGGCTGGTAACTCTAGACAAGTAGGATGTGGCTGAAACCCATGTGTCACTGGGGTGTGTCTTTAGGGTTTTTATTTTGTTCCTGGTTAGTGGAGCTCTTTCTCTGCTTTATCCTTCCACCATAATGTTCTGTTTCAACTTAGCCCCACAGGTATGGACTCAGCCATATATGGACTGAACTTCTGAAACCATGGGCCAAAATAAACTTTTCTTCCTCTATATTGTCCTTGTTCCATCTTTTAATCACAGTGATAAAAAAGCTAACTAAAACATTCTGTATTCTCCTCTTTTTTAAATCATTCCCATCCTTACACCCAATAGTATCATTTACCACCTTATTGCCTAAAGTGTCAAACTCAACTGCTTTGTTAGACTCTTCCTGTTCAGGAAGTTCTGCTTTGGCCTAGAACCCTTCTCTTTAAGGTACTTGGTCCTGTCAGTGTGCTTTGTAATGAAATGAGGGGAAGCTGCAAATTTATTCATGCTAAACTGTTTGTATCTGTAAGGAACTTGAAATGTGCCCCTTTGGGGACCCTTTCAGTCTGCATAGTTGCTTCCCCTAAAAACTAGAATAGCAGGACTGTATAGTTGAGGTTGACATTAACACACAGACTCTCTGCTATGAAGTGGCAGGTAGGCAGTGGGGGTGGTGTTTGCTATTGAAAATTGAATGAAGATAAGAGAGAACATGGCTATCAATACCTATCCCAGTACTACTCGGGAGAAAATGAGCTTCATGCTAAGAATGCTTACTATTTCAGTGTAATAAGGCAGTTCTCTATTTGAGGAAGTTTGGCCTTGGCCATTCCTGTATTATAAATAAGGAGGTGAAGAGTTAGATTGATTTTATTCCACTTGAATCACCAGGACACTTTTCTGTTTAGAATGTGGTTTATTTACCTGTAAGTCTTCATTGGCCATTGGAATTTGCTTATTTCAAATCAGGTTCCATTATTATTACTCACTGTAAATTACATAAATAAGTATTTTAATTCTATCCATTAGTCCTTCAAATTTGAGAATGTTAGTTTTTGGTGAGTGAGATAAATATAGCAGACAGAAGTCAGGGTTCCCATAAGCCTGGTCAGCCCCAGGTCCACAAGGGACCCCCTCCTCGAAAAGTATATGAAAATCCTGAGACAGAAACTGGAAGTTTCTCCTAACAAAATTCCTACCACGTTTTCCTCTCTGTGGCTGTATTTGGGAACTTTTTTCTTTTTATCCTTCTGAGAAAAATGTTCACTTGTTTAGGAACTCTTGGAAATCCAATGTCTTCATTAAATGGAGGAAGCTTAGTTGTAAAGGGATCTTTGATCTAGCTAGTTCTGTTTTTGAGAGCATAGATAAACTAGTGTATAGGCAGCACTTGTTTTGTGTGGACGTGAAGTTAGATGTGGAGATCACTTTAACCTTCTAAGAACATGCGGCTGTGACTCTTCAAAATATAAGATGGAGTTTGTCAAGCCAGACATATAGGATCCTTCTGGGCTTAATGGAGTAAATAGCTAGGCTGCGCTTTTGCAATGACCAGAAACCTTCATGCCTCAGGATAGAATCCACAGGGGAGACCTTTCTTTTTGGAATCAGAGCATGCCCACTTGCAAGTCCACCATTCAAAACCAGCCTGTGGTGAGACTAAATGACCTAGTGTAAAACACTTCTCTTGTCTTTTCCTTGACCCTCAGGTAAAGAACAAGTGGATGTTTAAGTGGCATTGGCCATCTAAGTCCTCAACCATAAAGAATTCCTCACCATGTGGTAGCTCAGGTTATAGCAATTGCAAAATGGTATTTCTCAGCCCTTCTATGACCAGATAAAAGGAAAACATCAGCACTGACAGAATCAGAGCCTTTTTTTTGTGAAAATCTTGAAGCCATGCCCTTTTATTTCTTTGTGGTTCCCCATCCCCACCTCCAAGTGGTTTAGAATTAAAATGGGGACAAAAACATCTCCAGATTTATTTGGCTCTGCCATATTAACCATAAAAAAGATCTAGCCTGCTCCAATCTTAACCCAGCAGTAGACTATAAATTCAACTTCCCCTCTCTGCTGGGGAAATAAAATCCAAATACAGTAGCATCCAAATAATTATCAAGAGTTGAGCTGTGCTGGCAGGGTGCAATGTACAAGATTCAATTTTAACTAGTGATTACAGACCGGCAACCTTCTAGCCCTGAATGTCAAACGGCCATGTCACTTTCTCCCGTCACGGAGTGTGTCAGGACTCACTGCTGCCTGGTGACTTTTCATCAGAGGTAATGAATCTTGTACTCCTGAGATGGGAAATGTCACTGTGTCTCCCACCCCTCCCTCTCCCCCA
>NW_025999990.1:27391702-27400560 GCF_001458135.2 Marmota marmota marmota
CCTCTCCCCCACCCCACCCCTCATTCCCTTCCTGCCACCTGTCCAGGTCCTAATAATTAGGAAAAAGATGTTGTGCGTGACATTGCTTCTCACATCCACACCAGGGCCCTGCTGCTGTCAATTTAAATTGTGTGGTCACTACTCAACTTGCAACCATACATGATGAAAGGGCCACCTCGATAGGCGGTTTATGGTGCTGGGGTCACATGCATCAAGTTCTCTTGTCCTTGAGCAATAAAACGGTAAAGCAGTTAAGCTCTGACCTTATAGCTTGTATGGTTTGGGGCTCCAGTCCAACCCCTGATAACTTGCCTTTAAATCTCTTGAATTTAGCGCCTTTTGTTTCTGACCTTTCTGCTTTTGAGAAGCCTTTTGGGACGTCTTTGTAGGTGGTGTCTGCCTAGGTGTGTACAAATGTGACAGGGAGGGATGACATGGGGTTTGCAATGGAATCTCTTAACTCTAGGAGGTTGACATCCATCCTGCAAAGAAACTAACAAACAGGTTATTTATTTACTTACTCAATGAAAATACAGATAAACATGTACAATTATATCCATTGGTTTTAAAACCAATTTGTTTTTATCATATCTTAAATTCTTCATATTAATCTTAGAATCTTAGAAGCTTGGAGGAAGTAATGTATGAAACAAATATTTATATTTGAAGCAAGAAAATTCCCTTCATATTTTATGCATTCATTTTCTTTTAAAACACATTGAGAAGCTAGTTTATTCAATGTAATTCACCGTGCATTGAAAGATATAGCAAAACGGGTCATGATCCCTGCCTACTGTTAATATCAATAATAGAACACATGTATGATAGGAGTAAAACCAGGAGCTATGCAGTAAGTGGAAGAATACAGTCTGCTATATATGAATACAAACTCCACAGGAAACAAGTCAGTTAAATTCATCTGAGATGTTGGAAAAGATACAAAACCAACAGAGTCACAGTCAACCAAGGAAAAAGCATAAATGAAACAGACCAGGGCTCTCTTAGAATTCATCATTCTAGGAAAAATAGTGAAACCTTAATGTATAGAGACTTATTAGAGTATTTCTCTTATTTCTAGTTTTGATATTTGCCTGGCTTCTTCCCTTCCTCTCTCTATCTCTCCCTTCTTTCCTTTCCTCCTCCGATATTATGTTCTAAATATGAAGCTAAGCATAAGAAATGAAATGGTAAGCAAGGCAGAGAGGTTTCTTGTCATAATGTATCCTAAAGCTTGGTGGAGATGAAAGAAAAGTATCCAAGCAATTAAAATATGGTGTATTGGGAAAATGAGAGCGGCTACCACATGCTAATGGGACCCTGATCAGGGACTCCTGGCCCAGATGGAGGAAGGTAACTGAGAGAGCTTTCCAGAGCACACCCCAGGTAAACAGGAAACCTTCACTTTTGTTTCTCCATGGAGCCATGAATCTCTGGGCAGACTTGAGGTTCTGAAATTTCCTTTCTGTCACTAGACTAGGTCCTCCTCACTGGAAGAAATGGAGGATCACCCTTTTTAATATCAGTGTCTTTATTCTCAGTGATTTAATGTGGCATTTAGAGGAGACCCTCAAGGACAAAAGGGGCTGCATTTGAGTCACATACAATATTCTGATCAAGATTTTATGGTGTGATATTGCAAAGCATAACATACCTTTTTCTTCCTTTCATCTTCTCTGTGCCATTACAAATTCATTAGGAATGAGGATTGGTCAGTAAAATTAAAAATTTCTTTAAACTATCTCCTCGAAGTGTTACAGAAAGTTAATTTTCTACGTTATTTATTCTCCCCATATGTTTCTTAAATTTGCTTTTATTTTCATCTTTTAAATTTTTTGAATAATTGAGTCTTTAACATGTAGCAGGCTATGTTCAAGGCATTAGGAAATCCAAGAGTAAATAAAAATTATAAAATAAAAAAATTATAGATTATTTCCATTGCATAATTGGCAGGCTAGTGGGGGAGACAGACATGTAAACATAATCAAAATGCAATTTTATGCCTAAGTTAATAGGGGATGCAATAAGTTGTGCTGGACTGTCTCTGTATATGTAGTGAGGGATTGTGGAACAGCAAATTTTTATAGATCTTTTTTAAAAAAATCAAATGTACATAAACCAATACATCTGTTTCATTTAAGTAAGTTGTAAGGTGCTATTTCAAATTATAAAGGTGATTCTTTCCTGATAATTAGTAGAAATATGTATAGCAGCACAGAGAGAGAAGATGGTCCCTGGATCCTATGATGATCTTGGATAGTGCAGAAGTGAGGGAGGAGTGGCAAACGTAAAGGATCCAGCATGCTCCCTAATAGGAAAGATGCATGACAAGCACATGTATTTGTGAAGGTCTCTTATAAGTCAAACTGAATTAAACTGCAAATGTTCTCCCTTCATCACCAACCCTTGGACCCTGGTCTTTTCTTCAAATTGATTGAAATGCATTTCTCTAGGGACAGAGTGACTCCCTGTCCAACAGAGCTGAGAAGACAGGTGTCTTAGTGTTTGTACAAGCAGTCACCAAAGAGACACAACCTCCTTGATATGCAGGAGTGTCTGGGATGAAGGTGAGTGGTCACAGCCAACTCAGACTAATTAGCTGACACAGGAGAACATATTACAAGGGAAACTGTTCTGTATGATACGGCAATGCAGAAAACACGCCATTACATGCTATTATACATTTACCAAATCACATAGAATACACTGGGCAAAAAATGAATCAATATATGCTGTGGACATCAGTTAATAGTAACATAAATATTGACTCATTATTTGTAAAAAAAAAATGTGCAACATTAATGCAAGATGTTAAGGTAATGGAAACTGAGATGGTAAAAGAAGAAATAGACAGGTTGTGGGAACCATTGACATTTCCTTCAAGTTTTCTATAAATGTAAAACTTCTTAAAAATAAAATAACATACTTAAATTGTTATATCATATAGTGTTTATTTGTGTAATAAATTATTGGCTCTTTCATTAGTCTATGCACTAAGAGGTAAGAACGGATGTTTTTTATTTATCTTTTTTTTTCAACTTTCTATTGAGCAACTAAATAAATGTTAATTGAAAGATAATAAAAACTCTAGAATTTAAGAAATGTTTCTTTGTGGTAAAGTGTGAAACTGAGATGCAGAGGAATGAGCAGGCGGCAGGAGAATGGCAGCAGTCACAGCAGAAATTCCAGGTGGAGGTGGTGCTCTGTGTAAAAATTTGAGTACAAACGTGAGTGAGTTTCATTCACCCACCTGAGACTCCATCCCCTTGCCTGGAAGCTTTTAGGGAAACCAAACTAAGATCTTGGTCTATGGGAATATGCAAACTTAGCAAGCCAGTTTTCTCACCGTCCTCAAACTACCTTTCCTAGAATGTCTGTTTAGCTGCATTCATCTTACTATTTTGAATTCAGGGAAAGATAAATTCTAAGAATTAAAAAAAATGTAGAATCTGTTGTACTTGAAGCCAAGAAAACACTATCATAAAAATCCTGTTTAAATGCAAACTTCGGAAGTTATATTTCAAATAGTCCTAAGAGGACTAATTAATAATTGTAAAGTGCTTTGAAGATGGAAAGTGCTAAATTAATGTCAATATTTATTTATTAATAATCAGAGGAGGCGATGCTGCCATCTTGAAATTGCCTCTTTCACTATCAAGTGCCAACTACTACCATGATCTTACCTCTCACTTGCCTTTGCCAGCCACCATTGTCAAGTGGGAATTCACACTTTATCTTTGTGTTTAGTATTTCATTATTTAAAAATATTACCAGCTCTATAAACATGATTGGAAAGAATGTCTGCACCTTGTGTGCAGTGAAGCTTTACATTACTATGGCACCTGAAAAATTTGGCCTCATATAAAAGCAAATTGCCCTTAATAGTTAACATTCAGTACAGTGGCCCTCACAGAGTAAGTGCTCGGTAACAAGTTTTTGAGTGAATAAATAAATGGAAAATAGTTAATCCAGTTTCCCTTATGCAAAGTGTAAATGTTATCATTAGACTCACTTCATAACGATTTGCAGCACTGGGGGACCTCCTTTCTATATTTATCAGAAATCAAAAAAATATGCAATTCTTTTTTCCTTTTGCAAATACTGGGTTGCAATCTTCACTGCCATCTATGTTTTTTTGGCAGCCCACACATATGTTGTGTTACTTCCAAACATGATTGAAAGTTTGCCAGTTTTTTTTTTTTTTTTTTAAAAAAAAAGACTATTAGAGGGGAAGAAGGGAACAGGAAGAGGGAGGGGGAAGCTTGGCGCTGGGGAGGAAAAGAAGTACTGGGTACTGAAGTGGAGCAAATTATATTTCATGAATGTATGATTATATCCAAATGAACTCTAATATTACATATAACTATAATGTACTAATAAAACATAAAAGGTTAACAATTATTAAAATATTAAAATAGTTGTAATATCTAGTATCATGAAAATCTAATCTCAATAACTCTTCCTGGTTTTTAACATTAAAGTTAGATATTTTGCATTGTGCAGAGTGGAATTAATGCAAAACCTGGAGACCATGGCTGAATTTCTACCTTGCAGTCTCTAGCTAATCACAAACTATAGGGGTTAGGACTCTGGTATGAGAGATGCCCTTACAATCTCCGTGAGATATAGAAACATCTAGAATAAAGGAGTGGTCCCTGTGAAATCAAATGCTAATTAGCTGACACATATGAATGTATACAAGAGGAATTATTCTGTATGATTCCATAATACAGGCTACATACCACTACATCTTCATCAAAACCCCTAGAAGCCAGGTGTGGTAGCACATGCCTATAATCCCAGCAGCACAGGAGCCTGAGACAGGAGAATCATGAGTTCAAAGCCAACATCAGCAACAGCAAGTTGCTAAGCAATTCAGTGAGATCCTGTCTCTAAATAAAATACAAAATAGGGCTGTAGATGTGTGTCAGTGATCCAGTGCCCCTGAGTTCAATCCCGGGTACCAAAAAAAAAAAAAAGCCCACATAGAAGGTACCGCATACAGAGTGAGTCCTAAAGTGTGAAATGATATGTGTCAGAATCACAATCCTCTCTTAACAATAGCAGATGTCTTTAGTTGACCAAACACAGTCAACTAACAAGAATTATCGCTCAGGAAGAAAGGAACTGGCAAAAGAAAAATAAATGGCTACTAGAAATTTACCTGCAAGATTAAATGTGGTCTTCAAAAATCCAAGTTTAAGAGGGGAGAGTGAGGGGAATGAAGTGTAGAATGTAGGAAAAAAGCTACTTTGAATAGGGCACATCGAATCATGTCCGACAGAAAGTTCTGAGTGTCCCCACTAACTGACTAAATAAATGTACTTCAAGCATCTGGCACTCAAAGTCTGGAATTACATTTTATGCAAGATATACTGAGGTATCATTTTGAAGATCTAAGATTCTGATTATTTTGAGAAACCCCACAAATTTATTTAGTCTGAGATAACTAGCAAGTGAGTGATAACCCAAACCACATGTCAAATCCTGCCATCTCCAAGGGTCTTTGCTAAATTCTTTACCACATACCCAAAAGCTCCCTTGGAAACATTTTAGAATTTATTTATTTATTTATTTATTTATTTATTTATTTATTTATGAAATGACTTCACAGGGGGAAAAAGAGGAGCTAATTTTTTTAAAAATCTAGTTATGTGCATATTGAACACATGCCTCCTGGTGGAAAGCTGAGCCTGAAGCAAGCAAAGAAACTGTATATCCTTTTCTATATGGACAAATCAGTGGATTGGCAATGAGTCAAGTATGCCCTCTTTGTGACCGGCAATATTTTATGGTCTGAGTCAGTATTCATCTATTACTAAGTAACAGGCAAATGAAAATTCTACATGATGGGAATATAACTGTAATGAAATAATGGTTTATTTTATTTTCACATTTGCAAGTTTTTTCTCATTTATGACATTGTTAATTCCTTAAGGACGAGAAATCCTTGCATAAAACTTTTACAATTTTCAATATGTAACTCATATGGACAATGAGTGTCTGATCAATAAAACAGGCAGAAAACAGTATAAGCCTGCCTGCAACTAAATTCTAACATCACTACTACAGATGCAGATAAAACATAAGAATAATTTTAATTTTACTATTTTGCAGAATCCTAATATTTCAATTTTTTAGTATAAAATTATAGGATGAAGTTTGTGTAAGAAATAGTTTATGTCTTGAAGTCAATTCAAATTGCATATAAGGAAGATGCTGTTATCAGACTAATATTTTGCTCTTCTCCTGTCCTGCTCTAATATTCAATGGAACTTCCTCACCAGCCAGCTGCTTTTAATGATCATTATTCTATTCACAACAGAATCTTCTAAATATCCATTGCCAATATCCTTTAGGAAGTACTTTGCATGTTTTTCCTGCCTGTAATTTTGCTTTAAATTTCTTGGCTTTTCTCTGGTTTCTCACATATCAGTCCTATTGATAAGGCTGTTTTTTTTTTTAACTCCAAAACTAACATTTTATTAGAATTATTTTCTTTTTGGTTTATATGCAATGGTTGTTACTATGATTCAGATATAGTTTGTTCCCCAAAGATTCATTGGTCCCAGCAGGGCAGTGTCAAAGTGTTGAAACATTTAAGAGGAGAAGACTACCAGACAGTAATTAGTTCATGGGAGCTCTTTCCTCCTGAATGGGTTAATGGTATCTCTGGATCATTTATGGTAAGAATGGATCAGTTTCTGAAACCAAGGTTTTGTATAAAGAGCTAGCCTGGCCCTTCCCTGCCTCATTCATACTTACTTACATACATCACCCATCAGCACTTAGTCATGTCCCTTTTCTGCTTTTATGCCATGATTTAATGTCACGGAGGCCCTTGCAAGCATGACAGTGCTATGCTGTTTGGACCAACTAGACACCAGAATTATGAGTCAAATAAAACTCCTTACTTAGAAAGTACTATGCCTCAGGTATTGTAATGTAGCAACACAAATCAGACTAGCATATTGGCCTATTCTCAGCAGAACTTACTCTTAAAGCATCAGGTATCCATTTTTAGGTGAGAAGGAACAAGTGAAGAGAAGGATTGGGGAAGCTGCCTCCTAGTGTCATAGAAGAAATGTCCTGTAAACCATAAAATTGTATCTCATTTACTACTCTAGACATTGTGTTGAAATTAAGTTAGTTAGGATTCCCCAGAAGTTAATTTTGTTGGAGGTGAATTTTTGACTATTTTAAAGACCACTACCATTCACTCCACATTTTCACTTCCATCCCCAAGTGGTTAAGACCACACTCTGCCTGCTTACTAAAAAAGAGATCTTACTGTTTTGTTTTCCATTCATGGTACAATTTTCATGGTGTGAATTTATTTCCAGGGGAAAATCAACTCTATTAAATTAATACATATTTCTCTTTTTTATCCAAGCCACTCTTGCTCATTTTCATATAGTCATTTTCCTGTATGTGACTCAGTAAAGATTATTTGAAGGTAAATGCTGACCTGTCTTGAGAAGTAGAGATATTCCCTCTGTTTTCATATCTTCAATACTATGTGGCACATAATGGGGTATATTAGATATGATCAGATTTGATTTGACAATTGATTGGCATACCAATTGATTGACTTAATCTCCACAGGAGAGAAAACACCAGAAACAACTGTTTTTTCAATTTGCTGTGGTTCTGTGCCTGCTAGATAGATGCTCCATGGATAGTTATGATAGAGTCTTGATTCAGGTTTGGAGTTATTGAAACTCTATTGAAAATTATGTAATATAAATTGAAATTGAAATCATTTTATCATATTTTACAACTCCAGAGAGGTTAATGTTAATTTGGTTTCTTCTTAATTTTATAAAAGAAAATAACAAAACTTTTATTGTAATTGTATAGGAAAATTGTATGAACTCTTTCTTTCACCTACACAGACACAGACACACGCGTGCACACACACACACACACATACACACCCCTCTATATAACAAAAAGACATCACACAAAACACTAAGCTTCATTTGGGCTTTGATGGCTAAATTAAATTAATTTAAGTTAAGTTAAATCAAATACCTTGTATTGTATATTTAAGTTGCCATTCAAATAGTAGAGATTTTTTTCTGCCTGTCGTTTAGAATGAATTCAGTACCACAAGTTTTCCATTGAATGAACAGAGCTAACTGAGGGCATCCAAGAAGAAACCTTCATAGATAATTGGCCAGCTCTGGGAGCTAGTGTAGCGGAACATGATTCCAGATTGAATCAAATTCTGGAGCACTCCTGTACAGAGTGCTAAGGGGTGGAAGGAGGAGGTAGTTTATATGTCAATTAAAGAAAGATCTGCATTTTAGTTTATCAACTTCTATTAATTTTTACCCAACACACAAATATATTTATGAATATATTCAATACTTAGTCTCTACCTTTTGTGTGTTTTATATATAATGAAGTACATCAAGGCACATTTCTGTTAATCAGAAGAACAATCACCATATCGATTAATGAGCAGTCTATTTTCCCATTTTCTATGTTGAAAAAAAATGTTAACAGCTTAAGGGAAACCTTTATAGAATTGTTGCAATGAGGTTCACCAGGTTCAAGGGAGTCCTGCACTGAAATTTATATTAGCTGAAATCTGAACACATCAGTGACAACATCAGAGATTAAAACCAGCTTTATGTTCAAACAAGCATCATTTCATTTGAAATTAAAGGTTTAAACCAAATTACATTTCATCAAGTGATTATTTTTCATATTTATGGTAGGTATAACCCTGTAATTAAACTTGATTCCTTATCATTTTACCCCAGATTTTCTTCATTTTTTCCTTCTTTCTTTCTTTTTAGCTTCCTTTCTTTCCTTTCTTTCCCTTCCCTTCCCTTCCCTTCCCTTCCCTCCCT
>NW_025999990.1:27400582-27475808 GCF_001458135.2 Marmota marmota marmota
CTCCCTCCCTCTCTCTCTCTCTCTCTCTCTTTCTTTCTTTCTTTCATCTCTCTCTCTCCCTGTCTCCATTTGCCTATATTTTAACTTTCATCATTTCAGTTATGTACAGTGTTCACAATTCATAGTATATTATGATGTCTATTATCTGTCTAAAGTAATATAATAGTATATGTAAAAACTTGGATATTCATGTGTACCTAGGACATATGAATGATCTATGAATTCAATGATAGCTATTGCATTGATCAACATTATGTTGCTGTGACAATACTTTAGGAGAACAACTTAGAGGAGGAAATGTTTACTTGGACTCACAGGTTCAGAGGTTCAATCCATGGTGAGTCATTCCATTACTTTGGCCCTCAGTGAGATGGAGCATCATGGCAGAAAGTTGATTGTCTCACAACAGCCAGGAAGCAGAGAGAGAGAGAGAGAGAGAGAGAGAGAGAGAGGGAGATGGGGGGGGGAGGAAGAGGCTTCAAGGAAGATGACTCCTTCCAGGGACAACCCCCAATGACCCCCACTTCCTCTAGCCATGCCCCACCTGTTTACAGTTGCCACCCAGTTAGTTCATTCACATTAGAATGAACTGAATAGGTTACAGCTCTCACAATCCAATAAATTCACCTCTGAACGTTCCTACATTAACACAGGAGCTTCTGGGGGACACCTCATATATGAACCATAGCAATTATAATCACTCATTCTGCTGGTATATATCATATGTCATCTATACCATAAGAACTATGGTTCTATTTTATAAATCTGAGGCTAGATGCCTCCACATTCAACTCATACCCTCCCTCTTTGGTCTTCCATCACTCCATAAATCTTTGTTTATCTCTCTCTTCCACCAGATCCCTAGTTCCTATGAGGATACCACTTTAGTCATCACTGATTTTTCCATAACATTTTTCCTAGTGCATTGTACATCATGTGTGCTTATTTCATCTTTGATTAATTATTTAATAATTTGTGTTTGCTTTCAGTATATGGAATGATACACACATTTGAATTTTAAATATTATTCTCTCTATTTCTTATAGATATCTTAATGTTACTAGCATGACCCAGACTGAAAATTTGACACAAATATCCATTGTATGTAGCAAAGAGATTATGCATTTCCCTAAATAAACTTAGTGTTTAGTTTTGCTGATGTTCGCCAAAAGCACAGCACCTCTAGAGGATTGCAGAGAGTCCCATTCACTGTGGTCTTTGTGATGTTACCCTTAAAAGTTGTGTGGGACTCAGCCTGACAGCTCTGGATGTAGCATCTTTTCCTCCTTCACAATGCATCCAACCTCACAATTCAAAAGCCAAATTGGTCCCAATGGGCCTTGCCTGTGTTTGAGTACTGTACTCTATGTTGTATGCTATTGTTGCAGACAAACATTTCTGTCTCTCACTCTGTGCACTTGGAAACTAGAAATGCAGGAATTTACCAGATTGTTAGAACAGTGACGGCCATGACAATAGAAAAAAAACAAAAAAAAACAAAAAAACAACAACAACAGCTCTGCTGAGTAGAATAACTAAGCTGTATCCAGTGGTGACTTGATGTGTTCTCTCTAATAAGATGAGTGACATTAATCACAGAATGACCTTTCCTTTGGCAAGATGCCTAAAAGGGGGACTATTGTAAATGAAATATACTGTAGGTGTATAACACAACATATTAGTGAACAGAATTTTTTAAAAGTCAAAGTTGTCTCAAGATACATCCAAAGCGATGCCAAAAGATCAGCAGCAGTTGGTAGTTCTTGGTAATTTTTAAAGAGGATTGAAGGAGTAGAATAACATCTTCAAGTTCTCATAGGAAAAAAAAAAAACAATGGAAAGATTTGGACTTCTAATTAAGCAAGATGACTAACCCAATGGAGTAACTGAAAATTTTTT
Organism: Marmota marmota marmota; assembly: GCF_001458135.2. Classification (NCBI taxonomy): domain Eukaryota; kingdom Metazoa; phylum Chordata; class Mammalia; order Rodentia; family Sciuridae; genus Marmota; species Marmota marmota. The sequence continues at coordinate 27,402,482 of NW_025999990.1, forward strand.
TTATTCAAAAGGTATTATCATTTTATAAGTAAATAAGAATACTTAACAGGAAGTTCTTTTCTGGCCACCCTCAGCAGATTTTCAATAAATGGAAACTCCTCTTTATTTCCTGTCAGGGGCCATGATAAAGTTACCTAGAATTCTGGCTTTGTCATATTTCATCTCTCCTGTGTTCCTCTGTGGGAATAAGTGTAGCATTGATTATGTGGGTCCAAGGGCTGGGAGGTTAAACATTTTTTTTCATCTACAACTGTAAATATGTTGTGTCTTTTTAGTCATTAGCAATTTATGCTACCACCTGCAAAATAGTGTCAAACCCTTATTCACTTCATGTCTCCATTAGAGGTGGACTTACCTCTCACTCTCCTGCCATATACAAGGTTCCTCCAAGGATACTTACTCATGTTGAATTTTCCATTATATTTATCAAAATGCATTACATAATGTCTATCATAGTTTTGATAAACACAAAAGCCATATGTGTTTACTTTTAATTAATAATAAGACTGAGACTGAAAATAGTAATATTTTCTCTATTTTAGACAGTATCACCACACAGGAAGACACCAAACACAGCTGCATTCCCTATACACAGCTGTGAACTCTAGTCCTTGTCTCTGACAATCACCTGATCCCGTTTTCAGTAGACTTTTACCAACTATTTCTTCATGCTCCAATGGCATGGAGAACTCTCCTACTTCACACACCTGGCACCACTTCTCTTTCGCTTAGCCAACAGTTCTTCTTTTATGCAACCTAGTTTTGACTCTGCTGCACATAGCTGGAGTCAAAGAAATCTCGTTTGCTGCTTCTTCCCCTCCACATTTGATGTCTAATCTGAAAATATAAACAGCAAAGGAATGTAGAACATAGAGTCAAAATAGACTTAAACTGAATAAGACACTCAGGGATGGTATCAATGAAAAGATACAAGTGGGAAATCATAAGGAGGCAGGTGCTGAGGCGTATGGAACCAGACGATGTACTTCTGATTCCAGAAGTTCAAGGAAAACAAAGAGCAACAATAAGGGTAAGTTAATAAAAGCAGATGTTCAGAAGGGCAGACTGGATGGATTATGAAAACTCTGCTGCTGCCTATGCTGGACATTCTGAGCAGGCATGATTTTATACCCCAAACATAGGATAGATTTAAGCACCAAAAAATTACTGATAGGCAATTGTGAAAATACTTTACTGGAGTACCACAGATATTTTTGTAAACACTGAGGAAAGCAACTTGGGTAAATATTTATGGAATCCAGAAATTACAAGAATGAAACCTGAATTTGAGGTTCTTGGAGATATAAATTATTATAAAATGCAAACACAAAACTTATGAAAATGTTTTTCTCATACTGACAACTAATATTGTTTGCTTATTTTTTTCAACTAAGTTATTGGATATATTTAAAAGCAGAATTCCCAGTCTAATAATTGATTTTTTTGTGTGGTCATATCTGAGTTCTTCCAAGGACAAGGTATTTTAGTAAGCACGTTTGCTGCTGTGACCAAAAGACCTGAGAAGAACAATGTAGAGAAGTAAAAGTTTATTTGGCTCACAGTTTCAGAGGTCTCAGTACTTAGGTGGGTGAGTCTTGCTTTGGGACTGAGATTGAGGCAGAATCATCAAGTTAAAAAAGAGTGTTGGGGAGGAAAGCAGCTCAGGCCATGGCAACAGCAGAGAGAGAGAGAGACTAAGCTCAGCTCACCAGGGACAAAATGTAAACCCCAAAGCATACCCCCAGTAACCCAAATTCAGTCACACCTACCTGCCTACAGTTACCACCCAGTTAATCCCTATCAGGGGATTAATGTACAGATTCGGTTAAGGCTGTTACAACCCAATCAACCTCTGAACTTTCTTGCATTGTCCTACAGGTGAACTTTTGGTGAAAACCTCATTTCTAAACCATAACACCAATTTAAAGAAAAACAAAACTGTGAGAAGAGAAAGGGCTTCTGATACAAACCCTGACTTCCATCTACCCTCCATTTCCCTATGGCCTTCCTTTCAAACAGCTTAAAAATCGTTTTAAAAATATGTCTTTGTGAGCAGAAAACAGTAAAATGTTCCCCCTCCCCCCATGTTTTGGGTCCCCAACCTCATCACCTGTAGCCCTCAATGAAAACACGGGGCTGGGGGACTGCAGGTGCACAATTCTAGTTTTTTTTTTTTTTCAAGTGCTCAAGGCGATCTCTGGTTCAATATGGTGATCAAGTGCCTGCATTTGCCTCCACTTCTCATTAAAATGAAAGAATAAAAACAGAATTAAAGTCATAAACCTTAATAGAAAAGAGAATAGGAAAAGGGCCATCATCCAATATCAGGTGCAAAGGCATTATTAAGAGATGGAAAATGAGTGGAGAGCTATGTGTTTGGACAAAGAAGGTTTTAGAACTCTATAGTCCAGAATTAATATGGGAACAGATGACAGGAAAATGGGAACTGATCTTCCAGGCAAAACACCCAAGGGAATAAAATTAGTAGATATGGAGGGAAGGATTATGCAAGGGTCCAAAATTGGTGGGTTCAGAGGAGTAGAGGATCTGACTAAAATTCTGTCTCTGTAATAAGAAACAAGCTACCTCCCCAATCATCTTGTCTTATGTTACTGGACTTAACAAGTGTACATGAACTCTCATGTTGATTCAAGCCTTAAAAAACACAAATAAAAATCTTTTATTTTATTTTGATAGTCTTACTAATTTTTTTATTTTAATTAGTTACACATGACAATGATCTTGACATATCATACATTTGAATCAGATGGGATATAATTTCTCATTTTTCTGAGTGTACAGGTTGTAGAATTATATTGGTCATGTAGTCACGTACATACATACAGCAATAATAATGTCTGTTTTACCTGCTGACCTTCCATTCCCCTCCCCTCCTCTCCCATCACTTCTCTCTATCCAATCTAATGTGACCCACTTCTTTTTTTCCCCTCACATCGTCATACCTGTATTCTGTATAACGAAGGGGGTCTCCTTCCCTCTCCATGCAATTCCCATTCTCCCTCTCTTTCCCTCCCACCTCTCTTCCCTATCTAGAGGTAATTTTCTTCTCATGCTCTTCCTCCCTACCCCATTTTGAGTCACCTCCCTTATATCAGAGAAGACATTGGGCATTTGTTTTTTGGGGGATTGGCTAACTTCACTTAGCATAATCTGCTCTAATGCCATCCATTTCCCTGCAAATGCCATTATCTTATTATTTTTTTTTAGTGCTGAGTAATATTCCATTGTGTATAAATGCCACTTTTTTTATCCATTCATCCATTGAAGGGCATCTAGTTTGGCTTCACAGCCTAGCTATTGCGAATTGTGCTGCTATAAACATTGATGTGGCTGTGTCCCTGTAGTATGCCATTTTTAGGTCTTCTGAGTATAGTCCAAGGAATAGCTGGGTCAAATGGTGGTTCCATTCCCAGTTTTCCAAGGAATCTCCATACTGCTTTCCAAATTGGCTGCACCAATTTGCAGTTCTATCAGCAATGTATGAGTGTACCATTTTCCCGCATCCTCGCCAGCACTTGTTGTTGTTGTTTGACTTCGTAATGGCTGCCATTCTTACTGGAGTGAGATGGTATCCTAGAGTAGTTTTAATTTGCATTTCTCTGAATGCTAGAGATGGTGAGCATTTTTTTGTGTGTATTTGTTGAATGATTGTATATCCTCTTCTGAGAAGTGTCTGTTCAGGTCCTTGGCCCATTTGTTGATTGGGTTATTTGTTTTTTTGTTGTTTAACTTTTTGAGTTCTTTGTATATCCTAGAGATTAGAGCTCTATCTGATGTGTGAGGGGTAAAAGATTTTAACTAAAAAAAAATAAGAGTTTAAAATCTAAGAATGAGTAATTAAAGATACTCCATAGAAATCATTCACACTTACAGAAGTAGCTAGAACATCAACCTAAAAGGATGGAAAGTTGATATCATATTATTTCTCCTTTAAATGAGAAGGACTATCAAAAAAGAAGAACATAGTGTGAATAATAAACACATACCTCAAGGACATAATAATTTTCCTCTAATAATAAAAAAGCTATATTGATTTAAAAGAATATTGACCACCACCTAGATATTTTTTGGTAAATCTTTCCAAAATCAAAACTTAAACTTTCGCTCAAATCAAAACATCATTTTGTGCATGTTAGACATTTCCAGGATAGGAGGATAGCTAAATACGTTATGTATATTAGAAACAAAACTCTGTCTTATTATGCACTCTGTGCTGGGGTTTTTATCATTTATTTATCTTTCCTAAATTTACTAAATAAGCTTTATAATCTATGTAAAGAAAACACACACACACACAAATAAAATAATAGTATGACCCCAAAATGACAAAAATACAATGAGTTGATTGGAACAGATTTAGGAGAAGTTACCAAGAATAATTCCTTACTGTGTTGGCAATTCCTTATCAAAGCCTGGCTCCCCAGCGGCAGAAGTGTCCAGGTGGCTAGGTCAGTCTCAGGAGTCAAAGAAAACCCTTGCAGTGAAAAGAAGCCTCCCTTCAATGCAGCAGAGAAAATCTAATGCCCTTCTTGGAAAGGTTGACTCAATACTTCCTGTTTGAAATATGCAGAGATAACCTATAAAGACTTAGATATTTATATAAAAAAATAGCATTAAAATGGTAATATAAGCAAATGAAACAAGTCCAGTGGCAACCAAAATAACTCATAGAGGAGAAAAAAACTAGGGAAGAAAATCCAATTAGTATTCCTCAGAGAGATTTGAAGGATTCTAAGAAAAAAATCAGTGAGAAAAACTCAAGAAACTCTACATAAATATATAGAGAAAAAGGGCAGACCCACCACAGAGGGGATAAAATAAGAAAGGCATAGAACAACCCAGAATAGCCAGCATCCAATATCTCTGAGCTCTAAAAAGAGAAAAGTGCAATAGAGGAAATAAGCAAAATAAAATACAGGAAATTTTTGAATGTCTGTAGACATAAGTTTTGGAGGTGACTTTCAAACTATACTAGTGGCCATCAGCATCATTCATCATCAGAACATTTTCATCTCCCAAAATGAAAACACTATAGTTGCCAAAGACTTCCTATTTCTCCTTCTCTTAAGCTCCTAACAACTGCCCTTCTACTTTCTGTCTTCCTGAATTTGACTTCTTTAACTAACTCATGGTAGTTTAATTATACACTGTTTGCCTGGTACATCTGATTTATTTCTTAACCTAAAATCTTCAGGGTTTATGTATGTTATAATACATATCAGACATATATTCTTTTTAAAGGCTGAATAATATTCCCTAAATTATATGAAACACTAAATAAATTTTCATGTTGTCTTTGAGCAGGGGCCAGGTTAGTCTCCGCATTGAAGATGAATATTTAGCTCATTTTATTACCATATGTGCTACTGAAAAAAGCATTAAAGTTTTAATGAAATGATGGGATTAAATGATGGCCAGCTAAAACATTACCTAATAATTGAGTGGAGGATGAAAAGTAGGGGTAATATAAATGAGCTAAATATTCATCTTCAATGGACAGAAAATGATGATACCTAAAGTTAATAAATTTAGAAGGCATATTGCACCTTGGTTAGAGCTGTGGATGTAAGCTTTGCAAACACCAAATATTTTTACAAATAGCAAAGGAGTTTCTCTGGAACAAGGACAGGATAATTAGAAAAGCAGAGCAGAAAGAGATTTTTTTAAAGGCATTTTGCATTACCATTGTTATTTTTCCATGTATATAAAATCATGAAAATTTCCCCAATCCGAGTATTACTTAACAAACAGAATAAATCTCAGAACTCACCACATTTAAGATAGTCCACTTTTCATGGTACCCGGATGCTTCTCACAAAACACTTTGTCTGAGATGCTTACTGTCACGGACAACAGTTTCATAGAAAAGACAGGCTACAGCATGGCTCTGGTGTAACTACAAAGACCCCTCCCCTTCTTTTCTCTATATTACTCCTTATATTACTGACATTATACCATTGTGCATAACCTCCCAATATCTCTCTCACTGCCACTACTGCTGCTGCTTTCCCCTTTGAATGAGGTCTATCTGCTTCTTTTGGCACTGACCTTATTACTTGCCTGGAATGTTCCAAGAGATCCTTGAAACCATGCTAGCTTACTGGAGTTTCCTCAAAGATACATTCCTGTGAGGCCCAATTTCCACATCAGCATCAGAGCTCACCTGAGAGTCTCTGTAATGGCATCAGAAGGCAGAAATTCACCCTGACTCCCACTCAATCTATGTATACCATACCTCTGTGTGCTCTGTTCCCTGGCTTTTTGATTTTTCTTGGCCACCCAAAGACAGTCACACCTAAGTCATGTTTATCTTCCTGACTAATCCACAGGCCTGAGCACCTCTCAGCTTCATTACGTTTCTAAGAAGCTGGTAGTGGGTTCCTAAATCTATGATGCCCACTGTGTGGTTGCACCCAGGGGAGGTGAGAGAGAAGAACATTCACCACAAATTTCAACAGAGGGAGGGAGATGCCATGCTGCGTTCTTAAATAGATTAGGTGAATGATTTAAAGTTCCTTCTATGCAGAGTTTTATGGAGAGCATGGAAATGTTTCCAACTAATAAAAAAAAAACCTTTGAATCTGAAAATCATAATGGGGTCCTCTCAAATATGTTTTCTTCCCTTAAAGTTTTATGCTTTGATGTTTTTCTGATGCCAATTATCATTTTTGCTTTAATAGTTTCTGCAGATGCAGAAGCTTGGTTTGGAAAAGTGATGAAGTGTACCTGTAGAATCTTCTATATGCTCCACTTGTCAAAACATATTTTCAGTACCATTTTGAATTCAGGGTTCCATCTTTGAGAAAAGAAATCCAGAAACTTCTAAAATGAAATCTACTATGCTCATGTCCTGACTGAAAGTCTTATTAATTAAGAAATATTTAAGGGAGCTCAGATGCATAACCTGGGAGAAAAGTAAAGTTAGGAGGCACTGAATTTTAAACGCATTAAATAAGGAGCATTTTTTTTTTTTTTTGGTGTGAGTCCAGTATGCAGAGTTCTGCACTCAAACAGAACTGAGTTCAAATTTACTTCTCCATTGGTGAGTACTGTGGTCCTCAATGGCTTTGTCTTCTGGTTTGTATGTTAAGAGAAAAGAATAATTGCTATAACATGTGATAGTTGTAATAACTAATTGACTTAAATATATGTTAGTTTTTATTGCACACCAAGCATGTGAGAAAATGTTCTGCCACTCAGAGCATCCTCATTAGCATGATTAGCATTGTCATAGGTTGTCACTATTCCAATGAAGAGAGCAAATACCAACAAATGCATGTCCTAGCTCAATGAAAAGGTGACTTTCTTAACAAATGAAACAACCATGGGACAGAGAGTTCAATGAACTAATGAGCTTCCAATGGCCCTCTCACAGGAATTCTGTAATTAAAAGGAGTTCCTGCATTAAGAAGTAGGTTACACCTGATGATCATTAAGGCCCCTCTTACCTTTCAGATGTAATATAATGATTAAGTTCACACAGCTCATTAGTGCTCATAAATTTGGGAGTATCAGTGTAGGACCAAACTGTTCTTCCCTCTAGTTAGTAGGGAGAAAGTTTACCTTGAGAGATTCCAGCTTCTATTTCTGCATGATCTTAGGCCTTGTGAGCAGTCGGTCCTCCTTCTCTTATTATTATTATTATTTTTTTTCATCCTGAAAGCCTTAAGAGACTGCCTGTTCCTCCATTCTACTCCCCCAAGAAAATGACAAAATGCCATTCTTTCCCAGTGTCTGTGAAATGATTTCTGTTAACAGCTCTGGAAAATGCTGCGAAGATGTGAGAGAAATGATGGCAGGATTTGTTGACAAGAAGGCAAAATGAAGGAATTCAGAAAAAAATCACCCACATTAGAGGATGAGGGACTTGTGGGTTCCATCTGCTCCCCTCTCCCCTGGCTTGGTGTTGTCTCAGAATAATCTCCAGGGAATCAGGGTATTCTGTCCACTGACTCAATCAATAATGCCTCTAATAGAGTCAAATAGATTTCACCATTAGCAGATTTTTATTTTATGTTTACCTGAAATTTTTTTTGAATAATTTAACCTATTTTTCTTTATTACATGATGGCAGTAATGTTAAAACAAAGGCAGGCATATTTGAAAAAAAAATCATATAGAAACTACTTAAAGCATCCTTCTATTATTATAACAATAATTACTCTTTAGATATCCCTTAGGAAAGTCAGATTCCTTAATACTATAGGGCCATGGTAAGTCTTCCTTGCCTTGACATGGTAGTGGTATCTAAAGAAAAGTTGTTTATTCGTTCAAGTCAGATCAATGTGCTTGATTGAGACTCACTCTAGAGTGTTCTAGATCTTATATTAGAATCACCTTGAAGTCATTATATTAATTAGTGGGAGGAGAAACAACAAAACATCATTCTGAAGGGAATTGAGAGACAGGCTTTGGGGTCAAATATTTGTGGAATTCTGATTATAAAACCATCTTGTCTTAGCTAGTTTATTCATCTCACATATCCTCAGTTTTTCTCCTATAAAATGGTCACAAAGATCTATTCTTCACAGATTACTTCCTAGGCAGATTTTCAGGATCCCTAGCATTGTATATGGATTCTAACATCCACTAAAGTTTACAAATAATTACCCCCTTTTTGACGTGAATTAGATCATCATAGACACAGGTGTGAGATTTGAGATATATATTTTTTTTAAGTTTCAAGACTACTGACAGGAGGCAATAACAGACAAAATATAATAAATTGTGAGTTCACATGAAATTGAGAAAAGAAATCACTTAGGATCAGTGTGATGGGGTGAGATCCCACAAAGCCTCAATCTTGAAATTAAAGAATCCAAGCAGGATCAAGGAAATGGCATTCCAGGAAGAAAATGCCTAAAACTTAAAACCAAGTGTGGGGTATACAAGGAATAGTAAGAGAATGACGTGGTGTGAACAAAGAGGAGTGTTGGAAAAAGAGGAGAATGGAACAGTGATCGAGGGCCATGACCGGGTGCATGTGAGAAGCCAGGCAGTAATCACCGTAATTTGAGCTATTCCCTTTTCATAATGCTCATATCTCAGCAAAGAAGCCAGTGGTATGCATCCCAGGAAATATTACAAGTGCATTACCTAGTAACACAGGCATGAAAGGCAAAGTGAAAGTGATGTTGATTTGTGCAGATCATCTCACCTCTTTGTGTCTCACGTTTTTCATCTGTAAAATGGTCATAGTGCTAATTCACTGCCCATAACAACTTTGTAATGATTAAATGAGGCCATAAATGCAAAGTGTTTTGCACAGTCCCTGGCCCATAGGAAGTACCTAATAAATATTGACTCAAAATTCAAACAAACAATTCTAATTTAGCAGCTTGAGTTAATCACTTGTAATGTGATCATATTTCCCAGAATTATATGAGTAGCTCTAGATAATAATATCTAAAATAATGCTGGTGAGATTCTTCAACACAGTGACCATTAAGTGAATATGTTAACTATAATGGACATGTGGAAACACAATGTGATGTTCAACAGACTGTGCAGAACTATCCTGTGAAATTTGGGGTAGAGGCTTCTATATAGGAAACGGGAACTTAGTGTCTTTTGGTAGACTCTGGAATTGAATAAAATAAGAGAGGAAAAAGTATCAGAAACACAATATTCCCTTACTATTACATGATACTATGGTGGCCATTGAAAGATTTTATTAAATGGTAACTGCAAGTGGCTTGCCACCACCTTTCTGGTCTCTTGTACTTGCTGACAAAGATCTAGCCACATTATTCTGATGCAGGCAGAGCTCACTTTCCTATTACATTTTCCTTCTCCCTATCCACCAAACATTTCTTAATCCATGTAGATGATTGTTTTGGCTTGTTAATTCAGTGCACAAGTGTTTTGCTGAAGATAAGATGCTAAGATCTGTTGTGAAGCAAAGAGTATCCTTATGTTTTATGTAATAAAATCATTGATCACCAATAGAGAGCAAACCATGTTTATCTGGAGCCCCCCTGCTCCCAAAGGATTTATTCATAGCAATAATACTTACCTATAGGAAACAAGCAGCATCTCTGCTTTGCCAACTCTGGCCAGTAATGCCCTGTGCAAATGAATTTAGAGATTTTCTCAGCTTGTGTTCATATGCTACAAAAGGGAAATAGCCCAAATTGCACCTACTTGGGCCTGAATTATCGACTTCAGCTTTGAAGTGCAAATGAGCTGAATGAAAACATACTTAGACTGCAACATAGAAACTATTCCTACAAGCTGATTGATGGTGCATTAACTGTCTTGTAAGGAAAGCCTTGTATTGCAATGGATTTGTGTCCTCAGGTCCAATTTCCCCACAGATGAAGGTGAACACCATCCACTGTATGCACCAGTCAATAGCATTTTTTTTTCTTAAAATTCTTACTTTCTCTTTTTTCTAGCAATTCGAGTTACTGAATTGCCCATAAAATATGTCTTTCATGGTTTATCAGCCCTGCTGCTTTGAAAGCTAGACTTATGGACTCGAGCTAAGAAAACAAACTGCTATAAACAACTTCTCAGTAGGCTAAAATCATCAGTATTTATTGTGAATGCAAACTCCTTTGGAAACTTCTAATCACCATAATCCGTCTATATAAAAATAATCCTTGACTAAATTAATATGTCTACAAGGAAAAATGAACAGAACATTCACACAACCACACAAAATACCATTTCGAGCAAATTATTAAAGGATCTTCTGTATTTTGCTATTCCCAAAACAAGCCCTTTATGGAGTCTGAACATATATGAGGGATTTTGTAAAACAATATTAGGAATTTTGGTGGCTCCTTCATGAAATCATAGATACTAAATGAATACATATACTCGTTCCTGGCCATTTCCCATCTGTACCATCTTAAATCATGTATCAGGCATAATTGGGATGCCCTGCATGGAGGTGCCTCCAGGGAATCCTCCAGTTATATTAGCAGAGCAGAATTTGCTACTGAGGAAGGTCCTTTTCATTGTTGAGTGACAGATAGGTAATGTTTAACATCTGCTTATGTTAAAGGTACTATAAACAACCCTTTTGTTAGATTATGAATTTTAACGAATCTCTTACTCACCTTTACTCTTCTTCCAAGAAGACTTTCTTTTCACCTTAGAAATAATACTTAGAACTTTACAAGAGGAGATAAGGAAAGCCTATTAAAGAGGAACAAAGAAAAGCTGCATCTACTTTTTTCTTTTGCATGTTCCTGTGTTAGGGACGGTGAAGGCATCCTTTGGTATCCATGGGAGATTGGTTCCAGGATGCCCCAAATATCAAATTATGTGGATGTTCAAGTCCCTTTATAAGATGTCATAGTATCATGCATTTTAATGCACATCCTCCTATTTATTTTATTTTAATTAAAGCTTTATCTGTGTATACATAGTAGTTGGGTTCACCCTGACAAACTCATACATGCATGGAATTTGACTTCAGGTCATGGACTCCACCTTTCCCCTCCTGTTCTCTGTTCTCTTTCCTTTAATAGACTTTCTTTTGTTCATGTGTTTATTTATATTTGATTGTTTCTTTTAATTTATACATGAAGGTGAAATTCCCTGTGGTATATTTATACATGCACACAACATGGTTTTTAATAATTAATTATTATTTTTTATTTTTTTATTAGTTGCACATGACAATACAATGATCTTGACATATCATACATTTGAATTAAATGGGTATAATTTCTCATTTTCTGAGTGTACAGGTTGCAGAATCACACTGGTTATACAGACATGTATATACATACAGCAATACTAGTGTCTATTTTACTCTGCTGCCCTTCCTATCCCTCCTCTCCCTCCCTATCACCCCTCCCCCTCCCCTTCTCTCCCATCATTTCTCTCTACCCAATCTAATGTGATACATTCTTTTTATTCCCCCTCACATAATCATGCATGTATTTTGTATAATGATGAGGGAATATTTTGTCATTACAGATGGACAGAATGCCTTTATTTTATTTGTTTATTTTTATATGTTGCTAAGTATCAAGCCCAGTGCCTTACACATGCTAAGCAAGGGCTCTGCCTCTGTACTACAGCCTCAGCCCCTTAATAATTAATTCTGTGTTGCCTCCCCTTTCCCATCCCACCAGTCTGCCTCTTGATCTCTTTCCTCTACATTACTGATCTTCCCTTTATCTTTATGATACCCTATCCTTCCTTCCCCATTTCCTTTATTTTACTCTAGCTTCCACCTATGAGAGAAAACATTTGACCTTTGATTTTCTTAGTTTCGCCTGTTTCACTTAGCCTGATATTCACCATTTCCATTCAATTACTGGCAAATGCCATGATTTCATTCTTCTTTACCTACCATATACTTTAAACCATCTCTAGATAACTTATAATATTTAAATGATATTTGAAATGTTATTATACTGCATTGTTTAGGAAATAATGAGGAAGAAAAAAAATGCTATTTACGTTTAGTTCAGATGCAATTTTCTCCCCCAATATTTTCAATTCGCACTTGGTTGAATCCATGGATATGGAACTCACAGATGAATTCTTATGGAAAGTTTAGTCTTCAAGTATCCATACTTTCTTACATAAAGATTCGTTCTCCAGAAATGGCCCCAGAGAGCATTTGGATATAGACTTTAACATGTTTCCCACTAATATCACAAGGGGGAAGGTCTGAGATTAATGAAATGCAGAGACAGTCATCAAAATTTATTGTAGTTCACCCACTATTTTTAACCAGTTCTCTCATAGCATAAATGCAAGAGAAGAGCAAAATTCATTGAATTGAATTTCCCATGGCTCACAAAGAAAGGACAGAATAAAAGGGGTCTTGCCAGCCAACAAATGAACTAATCCAACTCCAAGTAATTAGTAGGTATCAGTTCAGTGGTGCTGAAGTTTGAATTCCTTAATAAAGGGGTAAAATTATCATGCAATAGGAACCAAATGAGAAAGAAGGAAAGAAGATGAACCCATTTGACTATAAAATTGTACCTGAGCCATACCTCCCGATTAGATAGACCTAAAATCCCACTTTTTGCAGCTTCAAAAATGGTTTCAGAAAAGTTTTTATTATTATCATTGTTCAATTTCATGCGTCTCTGCACTTGAACTTCCAGCCAGGAGCAGGAGTCGAACAGCCAGAAATGCTGTGAAGAAGCTGTTTTTTTTCGTGGCATTTCCAGCCAATATTTTCAGGCCCAGGAGGTTTGAAGACACATCCAAACTTTTGAGTGCTAATATGATTTGAACCTCTGAATCTTCAGAGATTTTTCTTTCCCAATCAGAACCAAATTATGAGCTAAGGAAGCAGAAGAACAGAATACAATTTCAGAAGTTATTTTCTATATGGGATTCAATATCTGCAGGCCTCCAGATTTCTGTTATGTTCCTTCTCTACTCTGAACATTAAGTGTAATATCTATAAAACTAATTATGATGCACATTATCAAGAGTCACCGATGTTTCTTGCAAATGGGCTCTTTGTGAAATTTCAATCTCTATTTGAATGAGTACTCAGTTTAATAAGAAAATGTATATGTTTAATGATCACTATAGAACAGCTGTGTTCTATACAGAACATATTAAATTATCATTTAATTTATCTGTCATTATAAGGGAATGGTACTTCCAGATAACCAGAATCTAGTTTCAAAAGTCAAAAATGAGCATATTTTGATAAACTGCACTAGATATATTTCTAACCTGTCTCATCACAGTGTTCTAAATACCCTTTAACCATTGCTCGATAACTCACAATTACCACTACGATTATTTCTGCACTATCTGGAAATGCATGCTTTAGTTTAAATTTTTGGCTTGGCATTTTATTGTTATATATAATTTTTTGCAAGTGTCTGCCTGACTGATTCATACAAAACCTTTATCTTTTTCTAGTTTTGAACAGGAGTCATGTTGTGATATGAATAACCGAATAATGAAGTGGTATGTTAAGTCAGAGTTGTTAGGTGTTGAATGGAGAACTCAAGTACCTGACTTTAAAGCGAGAGCTTTTATGACAATTTGTGTTATCAAAGGATTTCTTTTTTCTGCTTATTCCCAGAAATGGGTTTATATTCCCATGAGACAGGATTACTATAAGTTTAATCTCTGAATACTTGTTTAGCAGCTACATTCATCAGTGATGAGCATCTTAGTCAGGAGATTGGTGATACAAAGGGGTGAAAACCTATCTATTCTTTAGAGAAAGAATTGAGTCCACATGCACAAAGACAAAGAAGACAGCTGTTCATGATGTGAACATGCCAACATCATGTTCACTTTGTCCCTAGATGGCTTGTTTGAGAACATTTCCAAAATCACCTGTCCTTGTTATGTATCGCAATAGACCTATTCCACATAGACTCAGTATATCCAAACAGTTAAAATTGTCACAGAATGTTTGTCAGCTTGGGTTCAAATGCTGGCTCAAAAACTTCTTTGTTTTTTTTTTCATTACATGAAGTAATTTAATGTTTTTTATTAGTATCGTTTGGGCATGAAACAAATTAATTTGTACTTGAATGCTAGAAAAATCAATACATACTCTACTATGCATTGGACATTGTTATAAGTTATTTATTTATTGAGTGAGCAATTCTTATAACAGCCCTGGAAAATAGGAACCTTCATTTCATAGTGAGGGTAAATAAGCACAGAAGTTAAACAACTTGCCAGATGCCACATGGCTATTGAGTAGCTGGAATAGAAACTCAAGGATTATGGTTTTGAATCTTGTGTTTTTAATTATAAGATAGTAAGGGGGATCCTGAGTGATTTAAAAATATCATTGATGCTGTGTTGACTGAGGAACAAAAAGATATTCTCCGTCAGATCAATTTATTTTGGGACCTACCATGTATATTTGCCCTGCTGATGAGCTGTCTCCTGGAAGAGCTTAAGACCATGGACACAAGGGACTGAACTCCTTCTGATAAGGGACTGAGGACTGCAGTGAGAAAGCAGGTTAGGAGGAACAGGGAAAGACAGTTAACAATAAAGCAAAAGAAGGAAAGTCACGAGAACATTTTCCCTGTTGCCCATTTTTGCCTTTCCATGATCCCGATTCATTGTATGTTTCAGGCCATTTCCTCCCCTTTTGAGCAATTACCATGACAATAAACCATTGAGAAATTTTATGTTTCATCCACACTTAATTCCACTACTCTGTTATATCTTATTAAAAGCAAAGTCTGGTTTGTGTCTTAAAAAAATACATTTGTTGAACTAACTAAATCAATCCTGATTATACTATTTACTTACCCTAAGTCTTAATTTGGACTTTTAGGAACAAGGCTAGGTATAATGAAGAACTTCACATCTTAAAAATTTTAAGTTTACATATGAAATATATGCACACATACACACACCTTACTTCCATATGCTATTATTATAAGCCACAAGGAAATTAATTCATGTTTTGAAAATGTAAGTAATGGTGCTGAATTGTTACCAGGACTTTGAGTGTCTTCTCTTTTAGGCACTCTAGACACCACACAACCATATGTAGACAAGTGATTTTGTGTGAGCTTTTAAGGAAGCATATCAGTGCCTGAAACTAACATCCAGAACCTCACCTAAATCCATGGACATCATTCACACTGCTGTCATAGTAGAGAATAAAAATTGCACTTTTTAAATTCAGTGAAACATACTTCCTTCCTTCTTCACCACCATCCTGATCAAATAACTGTGAAGAACATGACAGTATGAGGATGATCACATGATCGAGTGATCAGGAAATAAGACTTACACATATTTTTCAGTTCTTTGCCTTACTTTTGTTTTAAAATCTTGTTTATTTGATGATAGGTTTTCAATTTATTTTTAATTTACATCAGGACCTAAGATAGTCAAAAAGTGTAAATATGATAACATTAGACTAGTGTGTTTATCTAATTTCTGAGATAGTGTGTGCCTGAAAGAAATAAAACTTTTGGCTTAAATTTGGAATACATACTTGTGTATTTTAGTTATTATCAAATCTTCAGTAAAAATCAGGGCATTAGAATGCATTTGTCAGATGAAAGTATAAAATGTGTTTATAAAATATGTCTACTTGAGTTTTGACACCTGATGCAGGGTTTTCTTTGTGCTAATACATTTTAAATGGCTCATTATATTTTAAGCATCTATGTTGACTTTGAGAATCGTAAGACAAGTGGTGAAAGAAGAAATATGACAGAGTATTAGAAAATACACCAGACTGATTGTGGAGACTCTTGGATCCTACACTTAGATTTGCTACAAATGTACTTAGTGCCTGACTTCAGTGTATTAATGTGTCAAATGAGGCTGATAATCATATTCTCTCTAACATCAATAACCATAGTGAGTATGGACTCAACTAACCCCTACAAACACATTTTGTGATATTTTAGGCATAATAAAAACTTTAATCTCTACCTGTCATTGTTCTTCATTCCCAGGTCCCAGCTTAGCTACTGTGGCAAAAAAAATTGCCAATATATACGTATTTAAATAAGATGAAATTAAAAAAAACAAAACATGTAAACAAATAAGAAAATCCTTTACTGACTTAAAGTATTTGGGTGAAATGACATTTTAAATATTAAAATATTATCAGAATGATTTAAATAAATGAGACATTTCTGATGAATTCATAATGAATTTAACATTATATTTCTTGGTATAGATTCCCGAGAAGCCATCTTAGAGAATAAATAATATTTTACAATTAATAAATCAAATCAATCAATACAATGAAAATTGGCATGTCTAAAACAATTGGAAATGGTGCTATATTTATCCAGAAATTGTTCTAAGAATTTAATCAGGTTCTGAATATGCTGTGCAAATTCTCTTTTTAAGACAATTTTGTTGCCCTATCCAAGATTCAGAATATCATTAAGTTGATTCCAAAATAATGCAGATATTAGAAGGAGGAGATATTTACTAGAATTCATAGAGTTGGGCACTTTTTGTATTATTTCATAAGAATTGCAAGTAGAAGGCATGAGGGGAAATGGGTGGTTGGAGTCCCTTTGGTGGAAGATGTGGGAAGGGGTAAAAATCAACATTCTTCCTAATCTCCTCTTCTTTCCCTGTGCTTTCATGAATGGTTTCTCCAACTTATGCAAGAAGGTTTTGTATCTCCTTTGATACTCAAGGGACTCAAATTCATAGTCTACCTTAGGACTAGAGCAGTATTAAAATTGTAATGTCCTGTGTAGCTAAAAAAAAAAAAAAATTACTTTCATAAGGAGTAATAACATAATAACTGAACACAGTAAAGCATTTCACTTCATTTANTTAGAAGCAGGAAGAAATGCTACCAAAAAAAAAAAAAAAAAAAAAAAAGGTAAAAAAATGGCTTTTACCACAGCGGTCCCATGCAAAATGGCTTTACCTGAAATAAAGTGCAATGAATAAATCCATTAACATTAGTTTATTCTGTACTTACAGGGTCTAGGAGTATGATTTTGTAAACATATATTGAAGATTAACACAGAAATAACTCATTATAAAATACGGAAGGAAAAAGAAATATATGTACCTTGGTGGTAGGCAATGTCTTAATGCATCCTTTTTATTTTACTTGATTTGATTTGGCCATTAGCTGACAGCCTCAGCAATCCCAGAGGCAATATGGTGTATACTGTTTCCAATTGAACATGTGCAAAAGACTAGCAATTCAAAACTGAAGAAAGTAGAGGAAAATTCCAAAGGTGTATTTTTGGTGTAACATTATATAAAATACCTCAAAGATGAAGCTTTGCAGGAAGTATAGTTAGGAAGGTTGACTATGGTTTATTCCAAGGATTTCTTCAATCAAAAGAAGAATTTACAATAAGCATGATGACTTCCATCAAATTTAAATTACTCATTTCAGAAAAATACTGATTTTTAAAGAATCTGTGATCATGATGAGCCTATTAGAATTATTATTTACTTGATCAAAAATAAATGGCATTATATAATACCTCTCTGACCTTGAAATTGTATAACCCTCATATCCCTTTTGAGGGAAAAGAGGTTTGGTAGAAAAGAATTGCAAACCATTGTGTGGGTTACTAAAAAGCTAACAGTGTTGAATCTATTCTGAGTCTAAATAAGCTTGCCTAATGTTATATTTATGTCTGGATTCATAACGAAACCTTATACAATGCAATTGCCTAACGTGAAAGTTCAGATGTTACTTTGTAATGGCAGAATTAATTTCCTTGATTGCTAATCCATCACTCCTAAGTGTGATGCATGTGGTATCAAACATGGGTATTTCTGCTATCATTAATTGTGGCATATTGTCACAACCGATAAGGAAATGCAGTAAGAGAAAAAGAAGAGAGGCCTGATATTGGCAGTTTAGCCTTGTCTTCCCACAAACCATGGCAGATATAGCCAGAGCCCTCAGAATAAGAGAGAGCCCTCATGATTCTCACAAGGAGAAAAGACCGGCTTCCAGAAGCATCAATCACTGGGTAAGTCTTGCTCTCCATTTGCAAAGCTGTTGTTTATTGTAAGATAATGATTGATAGGGTCTAAACAAATGCTCCAAGAAATCACTGAAGGTGCAGACGCTTAGGTGTGACATTTGGCCACAGGAAATCTGCAGGGAACAGACCAGCTGGCAATAAGGACACTGAGGAAATTAACACAAATGCATTTAAAAGAAGAGCAAATAATGAACTCTGGGTTAAATGACAGCAAGGTAAAATGGCAATAACAGATACCAGGTAAACTATGTGCCACAGAGGAAGGAAAATGGGAAGGAATAGGATAATAAAAAATATTTGGGTAGATTTCATTAAGAAAGGGACATCTTTTAAAGCAGCCATACTTAATAAGAACAGAACATTCACTTAGGAAGACAGAAGATGCAAGAGATAAAATGCAAATAAATGAAATAGTCTTGTAAAATTTTGCTATGAATATAGGCACGATTGGAACAGAAAAGGGTGAATTATCAGTATACATGTTTTACTCCATTAAAATTCCATGAAGGGAGAATGAAGAAAGACAGCATTGCTTGTTTGCCACAGTGAGAACCACACAATCCCAGCATCAAAGTATTCAGAAACATCAGTGTGATGATGACTCGTAGATAAACATCTATACTGCTGACTTCATTTTCATTTTTGCAGGGGGAGATTAGCACTCTGCAGATAAATTCTTGTGTCATGACTTTCACACCAGTTGAAGAAGAACTTTCTCCATCACAAGCCCTGTTTTTTTTTTTTTTCAAAACCCAACTGTTTTAGTCTCATAACTGAGAGCTTTCATCAATAACCACCATTAAATCAGCAGTGATTGGTAAAGACCAATTTCCTTTTATTTCTCCTTAAATATGCATTGCTTTTAAAATTCTGTTCTCCTTGCTGTCTTTTGCAGCATTTGTCTTTTCTGGTCTCTGCCATTTATCCAGGATCTCCCTCTGTGTTGGGTCTGGTTCCATGGCTTCCTCCAAAGGTGGTGTCAGGTTTCTTGAATCTTTGATTCCTATGTGTATCTTTTTCTTAAATGAGAAAATATGGAGCCTATACAGAGAGTTATAAATATTGAATGGGCTAAGCTGCATAAAGCTTGGTATATAGTTTTTTTTTCCCCAACAAATATATCTTTATTCTATTCCATAGATTTTTAAGATGTTGCAATTAAGGTGCAATGATAAGGTTATCAGACAGTCCACTGTGTTGATGTGCAATTAATTCTTTTATATATACAGGAGATAGAAGTAGATTTTACACTGCTTTTGACAGGCTTGATCTGTTAGCCCTGATTTGTGCACAATAGCACGTGGATGTCATGTGTGAACTTGATTCTGTGTTTCTTCATCATGCTAGGTCTTTGTCTGTTTTGAGCTGATGGTGTTGATAGGTTGCTTTTTGGAGCCCAGGAGTCATGGTAGAGAAGGCAGCTTGTCCTCTGCATCTGGTATGGAAGCTGACCCATGAAGTAATAATGAGAGAAATGGAATAGAGATATGGTGCTTAGTCAAGCCTAAGAAAATTTCCTGAAAATAATGGGTATTTTGCTCCGTGTGTCTCATATTTTTTTTTCCAATCATCCTTCATTCAGAAAAAATAAAAATGCATACTTACCTATGCTACACTGGATAGGAGCAGGAGGGAAGGCACAACCAGAAAAGCAAGCTTCTAAAGGATTCAGCATGAACTTCAACTTTCTTTGTGTGACATGGGGGTAAGGATGGGGAATCACAGGCTCTTTGACTTGCAGTGTCTTACATAATAAATCAGTGCCCTGACATCTTTCTACCAATAGGACATAAGTTATTGAGAGGAGTAAATAAAACTGTTTTTTCTGGAAAGCTGTTTGAAAATTAAAAATAAAATAAAGAAGGAAAGAAGAAATGTAGGGAAAAATGAGAAGAAGGTAAGAGGTAGAGGAGAGAAGCATAATATAACGGTTTCAGTTAAACACAATTAATTAAACTCTTCTGTTTTCCAAACCCAGAAAAGCAAGTAAAGAAATCAAGAGCAAAGATGCTAAAAAGATTCAGGAAAATTTTCCACAAATCATTTTGCTCTGTTTCCTATAGCCTCCTTGAGATGCCACTTTGCAACTTTTCAAGGATGGGACTGTGTTCTTGAGTTCTGCTCTACATAATGAAGGTAGAGGAGATATAGGCCATTTCCAGGCTAGATTCTAAAAATCCCTCCCTCTTACTGCTGAAGGTATCAGTGAATTGATAACTCCCTCCCCCAATGGCAAAATATTGAACATGAAAGAAAATGTTCACATGGTGCATATAGGACACAGTCATGGATAAATTTTACAGGATAATGTGCGTAGGAGGAACAAATTTAATCTTAGTAACATAACCATATAAGGAAGTGGAAAAAGGAGATTGTGAACATGAAGCAAGTCAGAGCACTGAATCTCCACTTTCAGCAATATAAAGCCAATCATCAGAGTAAAAATTGCCAACAAAACAATATAAACATGTTATGTACAATTACATAAATAATAGAAAGAAAAATATCGCTAAAAATAGACAGATTTCTTGCCCAGAAAGTGGAAGGGAGGGGGGACGGAAAGGCACTACCATTTCTTATTTTGAGTCACATAGTGTCATTTGGCTATTTAAAAATTATCTAAGTGCATTAATTGATTTATATATTCTTTTTAAGACAGGAGGTATAATAAAATGAAAAAAAAATATTACAGCATAGAAATATAAGGCTTTATAGTAAAGTGCATTCAAGTAACAGGTGGAACAAAGACCATTTACTGGGGCTATTAAAATGGATTCTAAACGCTGCCCAAAGTAGCAAGCTAGAAAATTTAAATATTCATACAAGTAACTTAATGCCAAACCACATACTTCGGGTCATGAGTATTAACCCTGGATCTGCCATAAGCTTAATTAAAACTTGACCTTAAGTAAATCTCCTTTCTTCTCTGGATCTTCAAGATATAAATAAAAAATTTAAAAAATGGGGCAGGGGGGCTAATATCCTATGAATTTTGAAAACTGAAAAAAAAAATGGCTTTGCTTATCCAAACTCAATGAAAATAGTCCGACTGATTGCCCATATCCAATGTCAAAATGCTCCCAGGATTTACTCTCAGGAAAGATTTGCTAGGGAGTTTTATTTTACAGTGACTAAGGAGCCTCATGAATTCAGCAAAACCCTTAACCACATCCAATCTTCTCAGGCCCCCTTTCATTTAGTTCATGGATGTTGGCATCAATTGAACAATATTCTGACCTTTTTTAAAGGGCAAATATAATACTACATCAGCTTGGTTTGCTGAACTTTAGACTCCTCTGAATTGGAGAGTATTTGGGAGCTCCTGGGTAGATTTCATATATAATGTCATGGCAGAATTAATGATTCATTTCTTATAGGAATTACAAAGCTTTCATTTAAAAACAAGTTAAAATATATATATCATTTAAGCTTGAGCATTCAGACCTACTGTTGAATCAGCAGCCCTCAGGATAAGTGGAAGTAGATTGAAAAGAAAACAATGATTGGATCAAGAAAAAATATGCAAGATCAAAGGCATATTGTTCACAATTTTAGAGAAAGAACAGGAGTGGCTCTAGGCAGAAATAGAAAGTGGCTAGCACTTATCAGCAAATCCAAATATATTTTTGGGTCCCCTCAACTGGTTTAATGCTTCCCTCTCTGGCCCAAATCTGTGCTTTTCCTTAGCATTCCAGAATTTTTCCTAAAGTGGATTTTTCCTCATTGAAACTTACTCCTTAAGCATCTCTTCCCATAGGTTTTAGAACATTCTAAACTGTAATGGAACAATTACGGTAAGTCAGCTCCTCTTTGTCTTCATCACGATTATCATCCCAATTCATATCTCAATCATGTTTCACAATTTGCAGGGTATCATTCAATCCCCACAATCAACCTGTGAAGGCTGGTGTTAATAATCTGTTCATTTTGAAGGTGAAGTTGATAATACAATTCTAATTATAGTACCAGCCATAAATGCTTAATAAATACTAGCTATTAGTTTAATTTAATTTTCTTATCTTCCATGACACAGCAGGAACTGTATATTTAAGAAACATTTCTCCCCTTTATGTAGTCCCAGATATATTAAAGGAGGCACCACATGTGCAAATCAGATGCAAAAGGGTTTCAATGAAAATCAGATAATGGATATTTATTGACACAATTGTGCCATGTGAAGTAAGATGAGAGCAATAAAGAAATAAATAATTACATTTCTAGAACCAGTAAGCTCACAGTCTGATCTGGGAGCCAGGACATACACATGAAAGAAGAAAAATAGAATAGAATAGAATGAATCTGAGGACAAAGGAAAGAGTATCCTATGTGAAAATGTAACTGGTAAATGAGTTGAAAATAAAATGACAGTGAGTTCAGATTGGGAGGGCAAAGGGAAGACTCAGGAGGCAGGAAGGACCTTCCTGGAGGAAACAAAGATATCTTGCAGCCAAGTGTGCTTTTGAAGCTCACTGAAGATACGTGAGCTGTGGCAGAGCAAGTGCCTTTGTGTATGTGGCTCTAGCTTTCTTGCTGTAGACAATCTCCTGTTCTCTGTGTCAACAAAGCCCATCTCCTTCCGACTATTTTGACAGCATTTGAATGACTCCATCAGCAACAGGGTTATTTTAGAAGCTGGAACACTTTCCAGTCATGGGGGCAACCTCAGAAGCACCAGTAAAATGGACATACAAGACTGTTTAGCCAAGAGGTAGAATTGCTGATTAAAAACAAAAACAAAAGCAAAACAAAACAAGTTTATCTTGTCTAACAGTGGTGGATAAAAAGAAATCCTTGAATCATCTGTTCTAAATCCACATAATGGTTCTATATCAAAGCTCCTCTCCATAAGGAGATAAAATGGGTGGGTCTTGACTAGAGGGAGCTCCCATGCTAAGCCCCAAAGGGCAAAATAAAGATGCTGCTCTAAAGCAGAGATAATATGAGACCTTGCTCTGTCCTCAAGTAGTATTTGATATTGGATAAGTCCCTCCTGGTCTGTTTACTGTTTTCTAAACTAAGCGGTCCAGTGAGGTGGTCCTTGTCATCCTTGACTATATTGGTGTTATAATAAAACTATGTGTGAGATATAGCACTATGAACAGTATTTGGCTATTTGATTAAAAGAAAATATAAATACACACAGTATGATTAAGACTACTTAGATTTCTGAAGCTTTCTATCATGAAAGGTGGTCAGCCCAATTCTTCCTGAAAATAGCTAGGAAATAGGTGTTCAAGGAGCTGGAAAGATACCAATACAATCATCATATGCTTTGTGAATCAATGTCTCTAATTATGGCTATTGTCTGAAATATTCCTGTTGGATTGGTGTATGTTGCAACTTGACCCCCTCCAGGAAACCTTTTCATCTCCTAATTGTAGACACATGCCAGTGCACCAGGAAAGAGAATTGTCTTTGGAAGCAACACACAAAGGGAGCTTCAGAATGCTGGGACAAGTTTCCTAGCCTTTTCTGTTAGTCCACTGTCTACAGGGGTTCTCAAATTCAAATATTAAACTACACTGGAATATAATATTCCTTACTGACTAAGAAATAAAATCACAATCTAGGGAAAAAATAAAGGAGTTGCAACCAAATTACCACTACATTCTTTTTTGTTATAAAACAAAAGAAAAAGACAAGGAGATGAGATTTGGGCCTATCATTCTAGATTTTAAAAATACAATGTAGTTATGTTTTATGGACCAGTTTTGACGTGCACCACCTATGACTGAGGATGTCCCTTTTCGATGGTGGTATGGGACACAGAAGAGAAAGGATCAGGGTCTTCTGTGCACCTACTTAGTTCCAAGTTCAGGGCAGGCACTTAATTTTTTTTTCTTTGATTCAATTTTTAACAATAGATTTTTAAAATATTTCTGCATTTTCTTCCTCATGAAATAGAAGCCCATAGAAGTGTTTTAGACAGTTAGTCAGGTTTTTTTTGTTGTTGTTGTTTGTTTGTTTTTTAATGATGGGAACCAATACCAACTAGGGTAGGAACAGATGGAATTCCTAAATCCTAAAAGGGAGAGCAAGGGGGCACCTTCTTGAATTCTCTCAAAGAGAAGTCCACAGTGGAAGCCATGAGAAGGAGATTATTTGTAATCATCTAAGAGGAGGCAGGTGATCTGCAGGTAAAAATGCAGCCCACTTGGCTCCTGAGTCCTTGAGTGATATTCCTCATCAAGGAAGATTTATGTCAGCCTTCTCCTCTATGTATTTCACAAACTGTCCTCCATTTCATTATTATTCATATTTTCATGTAAAATTTTTCTTTAAATTTTATTCAATATTTAAAAAAAATGTGTGCTCAGTGGCAAAATCCATTCTAGGTGAGACAAAAGAAGCCAGAGAAATGGCTTTAGTGTCAAGAGATTACAGTTTCATTGGAGAAAAGACCCAAACCAGGAAAGTAAGAAGTTAAGCAAGATTTGTAAACTCAAGGGTACATCATGAATAATATGCTCAACATTATAAATAATCTGACCCATTGATTCTATCACTGTTCTCTCAGTTTATGCCTTGTGGAAAGGAGGGACCCTGAGTTCAATGTTATTTGTTATTTTGCATTTATAGTTGTGGTATATTTTTTTAATGAAAGCTGACCAGCATCTACTGGATATAAATGTATTCTTTCTATAACATTTATGGGTATTAGTAGAGTTGTGGTAAGGGATCTGAATTAGTAATGTTTTTATTTCCCCGTGGAATCTCAAAAACAGATGTTCATTTATGCATTTATAAAAAGAATATCTAAAGCAGACAGCCAAGAAGATCAGAGAAAGAAAGGGCTTGGAACCAGTCTATTTTGCCAAGATATGAGATTTTTCTCCCACGTTTCTGGTCTTGGATTATTTGAGGGTAGGTTTTGACTAAGCACCTTTCCCAACTGCTAATATGATGAACATAGTAAAAAGAACAGGGATTGGCACATGGTGCACAATAAGTGCACAATTATGGAATAGCTGAATAAATGAATAGGAGACATTAAACCTGTCCTGTTTCCTATAATTGTCATATTAGTCAACTTTGCTGTGCTACAATGAAATAATTGTGGCAATTAAATTATAAAGAGAAAAACCCTTTTTTTTAGTTCATGAATCAGTTCAAAATTAGGAAGCCCCATTTTCTTTGGGCCTCTGGTGAGGATGCTGGATGTCAATGACAGAAAAACCATCAGGGAACAAACTACTCAAGTAGTGAGCTCAAACACAGGGAGGTATTGAGACAGGGCTCCCATTGTCCTCCAATAACCCAAGGACCTCTCCATTCTGCCTTATCTCCTAAAAGTCCACAGCACTTCCCTATACCTTAACCCCAGGGACCAACACTTGACATATAGACCTTTGGGTGACACTGATCAAAATCATAGCAATGGGTTATTCCACTGCATTACTGTGAACAAAATATTACTTCTTTTTATATAAAGTATCTCCAGATATTTACAGTCATTGATCTCCTCCCCTTTATCTTTCAAATGGGCACATCTGACATTTGCAATGATGCTGTGCTTATTGAATTATGTATGTTATGTATTGATTGATTGATAACATTGCCACTTTGCATATATTAACCTGTGTTCTCTGGAAGGTCTGTGGTTCCTTGGTACATTTAAGCTGAAGAATTCGGCCATACCTTCCTCACCAAACTCAATCACACACTTACTCTCTTGGAGTTTCAGCTTAGCTCCTTAGTCCTTGCCTCCTGCCATCTGTACATTAGCATTTCTTCCCTTTATTTCTTCCATCATGTGGACTCCAAAATAATTGTAAGTAAGCTTCTTGCTTGTTCTATTCAGTTTCATTTTTTAGCACACAATATATACTTGATACTCTGGTAGGCTTTGGGATATGCACATGTCTATGACATTGGACATAGGCACTTGAATTGAGTAGGGAATACACATAAGTAAGTAGATGATTTCAATGTAAATTGGTTCATGAAATGATCCAGAAATATGATTAAGGTGAGCAAAGCTGTTCAAGAGAGCTACACAAATGAGAGGGAGATAGCATTCAAATTATCTCTGGGAGAAGGAGAAGCGTTAACTAGGTAAACAGCCAAGAGGAGGAAAAATGGCTCTTTTAGGTAAAGGAAAAAATAAGGAAGATCCCCTGTCTTCAGGAAGCCACACATAGAGAGAAAGCAGGTTGACATAGAAGTCAAACAACTTAATTTGGTTCTATGTAGATGTCTGTTTGACAAAAAGTCGCAGCTTTCTCCTCCCATGGCTCTAAAATTCTGGAGGATAGTAAGGATCAATGACTTTACAGCATGGATTATGGGCCATTTAAAAATAGTAAGAACTATTTTCATACTATGAAGATGCTTCTGGCATCTTTATTAAAGGATTCAAATTTCATAATAACCCCCAAGAAATTAGGTGCCAGGACCGACTTTAATTTTATAAGTGAGGAAACTGAAGAACAGAAGTTTTGTGGAGCTAGGATTTGAACCAGGCAATCTAGTTCTGTAAACCATAATTCTAACCTGTACCCTACATACATATGCTGTTCAACAAAAATAGTTAGTTTTATCTTTTCTTGTGTATATTGAGTATAGACAACTTTTGGGGGCTTCAAAAGAGCTTAGGGTCTTCTTGATCTCTAGGATGGATTCAAGAGAGGCAAGGTATTTGTGAGAGGGCAGTGTAATTGTACATTGATGGCAACTTATTTATAATGATTCTCATTCAAACCGATCTTATCCAATATGGGAAATGACAGTAGAAGTCAGTGAAAGATAGTTGAGAAATTTCCTGCAATACCTTTGTGACTGAGAGAAGAGTCACTCTATGTATCCCTGTCTTCATTTATAACATTAGTTCTTTGGCTTAGGAGATACTATGATCCTTCCAAACAGACCATTCTATATTTTAATGCTACAATGCACCTTTCATAGTCAGGTTTCTGCAACAATGTTTATACCTTGATAATCAGTAATATTCTCAGCCAAGAAATTAGTAAGCAAAAGAGAATTTTGAATCAGAAAAGAAGAGTGATGAGGTCAGATCACAACCTTCAGCATATTTTATTCTTTTCTTTTTTGTATGATGCTGAAGCTCAAACTCAGCTTATCCTGTTTTTTAGATGAAGTTCAATGTTCAATGTAGGTATTTTGGAAGAGATATTCAAAGACGTGCATCTAAATTAATTAAATATAAAAAATATTTATCTGTTTAAAATCTAAAGACCATACATATGGGAAAATTGGAAGCAACACATTGACTTAAATCTTTCTGCTTTAAATAGCCAAAGATTTTCCAGAAGAACCAAAACTAAATGTGCACAATCTATATAAGAAGAAAACCAAAAATGAGTTGGGTTATTTGTTTTTATGGTGGTAAGATTTTTGAGTTCTTTATATATTCTAGAGATTAGTGCTCTATCTGATGTGTGTGATAAGAATTTATTCCCAAATAGTAGGCTCTCTGTTCACCTTACTAAGGATTTCTTTGGCTGAGAAGAAGCTTTTTAGTTTCAATTCATTCCATTTATTGATTCTTGATTTTCATTCTTTCACTATAGGAGTCTTATTAAGGAAGTTGGGACCTAATCTGACATGATGGAGATTTGGGCCTACTTTTTCTTCTAATAGATGCAGTGTCTCTGGTTTAATTCCTAGGTCTTGATCCAGTTTGAATTGAGTATTGTGCATGGTGAGAGATAGGGGTTTAATTTCATTTTGTAGCATATGGATTTCCAGTTTTCCCAGAACCATTTATTGAAAAGGCTATCTTTTCTTCAATGCATGTTTTTTGGCACCTTTGTCTAATATAAGATAACTGTAATTATGCAGGTTAGTCTCTGTGTCCTCTATTCTGTACCATTGGTCTACCAATCTATTTTGGTGCCAATGTTATTCTGTTTTTGTTGATTTCATCTCACTCTAGTCAGAATGGCAGCTATCAAGAATACAAATAACAATAAGTGTTGGTGAGGATGTGGGGAAAAAGGCATACTCATACATTGCTGGTGGGACTGAAAATTGGTGCAGCCAATATGGAAAGCAGTATGGTGAATCCTTGAAAAACTGGGAATGGAAACACCATTTGACGCAGCTATCCGTCTCCTCGGTCTATATCCAAAGGACTTAAAAATAGCATACTACAGGGACACAGCCACATCAACATTTATAGCAGCACAATTCACAATAGCTAAACTGTGGACCCAACCTAGATGGCCTTCAGTAGATGAAAGAAAATGTGGTATGTATACACAATGGAATATTATTCAGTACCAAAAGAGAATAAAATCATGGCATTTGCAGGTAAATGGATGGAGCTGAAGATATAATGCTAAGTGAAATTATCCAATCTCCCCCCAAAACAAATGCCAAATGATTTCTGATTTAAGAATGCTGAATCATAATATGCTGCAGGTGGGGGCAGGAAGAGAGGGGTGGAAAAATTAAATGAACTCCAGATAGGGCAAAGGAGAAAAGGGGAGGGAGGTGAAGGGAGAGGTAATAGGAGTTGGAAAGAGGGTGGAATGTGATGGTCATCATTACCCTAAATACATGTATGAAGACACAAAGGATATGATTCTACTTTGTGTACAACCAGAGATATGAAAAATTGTGCTCTAGAAGTGTAATATGGATTATAATGCATTCTGTTGTCATATATAATAAATTAAAAATTTTTTTAAAAAAATTTAAAAAATATAGAGACCTAGGCAACCTCAACAGTTTAATGGAGAAATATCATCACTCAAAATCCCTTTTCTCCTCCTTTGCAGACTAGATGGGCTTTAGTGATGAAAAGCATGTGTTTGAAAAGATCTTCTTCATATTGCTCATAGGAGCACCTCTATGATGGTTGCTCCCTTACCGAGTCATGAAAGAATACTCACATGTAACAAAAGCCATCTCTCTGCAGACTTAAGTAACATCTCTCTTAAGAAATATGAAAAGATGTCATGAAGAATAATTCCTCTCTGTAAAGCATCCCAAATCAGCAATATTTGCTTGGACACATTAAGTATAGTATGATTTTCATTTGAATTTTTTTTAACAAAACTATACTGAAAAACAATTCAGTATTATGCTTACTGAAATTTTTGCAAAAAATAAAAAAATAAAAAACAAAATGCCCTACATGGAACCATGTTTGAAACCTCCCAAATCTATCTTCCCAACCATGTCCAGAATGTGTTATGTCTGCCAGCTTGGCATCTAACCGTGATTCACTGAAATGTGTTGGAAATGTGATTTGTGTGGAAGTCAAATAGAAATCAGATTGGCCCCATCCCTTATATCTATATCTCTCTATATACATTTGGCTTTGACATTCATCAAATTATTCTGTCCTAACAAAGCTTTCTTGCACGAAGTAATCTCAAGTGACAGTGCATAGCTATGTGTATAATATGAAAGGAGTTAAATGGGTAAGTAGTCAGCTTGACAGTATCAC
This sequence comes from Marmota marmota marmota, assembly GCF_001458135.2. Classification (NCBI taxonomy): domain Eukaryota; kingdom Metazoa; phylum Chordata; class Mammalia; order Rodentia; family Sciuridae; genus Marmota; species Marmota marmota. The sequence continues at coordinate 27,432,338 of NW_025999990.1, forward strand.
TAAAATCTTTTATTGCATATATTACAGAGTTAAACATTGCAATCTGCTTTTCCTGGGAGACCCAATAAGTAAGGAAAAAGCCAGGTTTATTCAGGATTAGAATGGTTTTCTTGCCAAAAGAAAAACTCTTGATTAGCTTATGGAAAGCAAAATTTGCATCTCTATGCTTGGAGGGCTGAAACTTTTCTGTTAGAAATCCATTTTCAGAAGGATCCTCTTGAGCTAGATATTTCATCCCACTCTTCTGTCTCCTAAATTAAAAACAATTTTATTTTCATTTCTGATTTTGTAAATGGGAATTTTATCCACTTCATGAGAATGACTCATATGTGAATCACACACTTTAGGGAACTGATGAATTGAAGTATTTTTGTTTGTTGTTTGTTTATCTCACTCTGAAAGCAGCGCCTGTGTTTAACCCAGCTCTCCTGGACATATCAGCCTTGACACACTCTGATAATCAGATGAAAATAAATTATAATGTTGCCAATAGCAATGACAATGGAGAATAAGGAGGAGAAAAGAGCTGCCATTCCCCAAATGACCACTGACAGTCTGTGACCAGATATATGTACATGTGAAAAGTGTGTTTTTAAACACCTACCTACATACATACAAACCAAACTGTCCAAGACATCTGCTTCTCATTTTAGAATAGAGTTTATTCTTTGGAGGAGCTGTATAACTCTTACATAATTTCTATAATTTTTTTTAAAAAGTTGACTAATTCCCTTTAAGCAGTTTACTCTTAAGTAAACTCTGATTCAAGATACTCTTGATTTCTCTGTTTTTTTTCTCCTACCCTCATCTCTGAAAGCAAAAATAGCATCACATTATTTCATTACTAAGTGAACCACGAAACTATACCACAATTAATTTTATTTTATAAACTGTATATACACTTAGGAGATGTCACATCTGATTATCAGAGTGTGTTCTAAGTCTTTACCAACTAAGATTCCTTTGATCCTCAGAAAGACATGGAGAAGGAGTGGTTCAATTCTCATGTGAGGAGCAGGGAGGTTAAGTAACTGCCTCCAGTTCATATCAGAAAGAAGTGTCAGAGCTTCATTTGAGCCCACATAATCTGGTTCTGGAATCTATTATCCTAAGGAATGTGCTGTGCGAGAAACAAAAAAAAAAAAAACTACTGAAAATTCAAACTGTAAAGAGTAAACATAGGAGTGGCTTGAAACATTCTCAGAGCCTGAAAAATGATCTTCCAGAAGTGCATTTCCTTATCTGTCTTTTCCATTATCTGAAATCATATTGCTAAACATTCACTGCAGAATTATAACTTTAAAGTGTTAAAAGACATGGGAGAGTTTAACCTCCTTTCTTGGCACATAATAAACTGAGAGCTACAGCTGAATAACTTGTGCAAAATGACGTGGCAAATAAATTGCAGAATTCGAAACCTATTCTTGTTCTTTCTATTTTGGCAGAAGTATCTAGAAGGAATCAGGTGGGGCTAAATTAAATCTTAATAATTATATATTTAAAATGAATATTTGTAGCTATTTTACACGTTAAGATTGTCTTTTTACCTCAATCATTAATAATTAGTGAATACAACCAAAGCAAGCTAATTTCTTGAGCTAATAATAAAATATCTGGAAGACATATTTGACATGTTCAAGAATAAATGGTCTATAAAAATAAAAAAAAAATCTTCAACATACAATTTTACTTCTAAATAAAAGCTCTGAGAAATTATGGAAAGCTTTCTTACTTCATACGTTTTGTCTTTTTAGATTTATTTTATTATTATTTAAATATTTCAATTAAAAAATAAAATATCATAAGTGGAGAATTAGGAGAGGAAATATTCTGAAGAAATTTTAAAAAGACAAAAATCTGTGACAAAATTGATATATCAAAAAATGCCATCCTGAGGAAAAAAGATAAACCTTTTTTTTTTTTTAACTCCTAATTTTGAAGTAATTGTAGACTAACAGAATTTCCTCTGGAGAAGGACACTGCCCCTCTATAATTCTACTCTAGATTTTTCTTACCTAGATGGAAAAACAAATTATAGAAAACAAGTAGAAATCTTCTCTGCAGTCAGGGGAGAGAATAGGGGATGAGATAGGGGAACAGAAAAAGGAACAGAAACTCTTAGAAAGACCACATTTTCAGGACCCAAGGCCACTGTGCATCTATGCTTCTAATGAGAAATTTAGTAACACCCCTCAAAACACCCCTGAGCACACATCTTATAGCATGTGATGCTGACAAGCCTTCAGTCCTTCAGTAACTATAAACATGTCACAGCTGAGAGTTTTTAGACACAGCATTCCTTCAGAGGAGAAGTCCTTTAATGGACACATAGGTAGTTGTGTTGTAATTGAGAAAATAAACAGTGAACTGAATACCAGTGAAAAACAAGAAGGAAAAAGAGAAAAAATGTAGAATAAACATGTGGAGAAATAATATTTTACTTTTATTAATCTTAATTGACTTGGAAGATAATCATATCTTTAAAATGATAATGATAACAATGCACTGGTTATCTATAGCATTCTGATAAATGAAGCAAATGGAAATGATTTCACAAGGGATGAGAGAAACAGAGAGAAATCAGTGTTAGAATATGTCTGTATTTTAGTATTCATAGTTGATGAAGTTATAATAAGTTAAAGTGTGCATGGAAAACCCTAGGTAAATATGAAAGAAGTGGATTTTTTTTAAAAAAGTATAAACGCTTTGCTAAACAGATGAAATAGAATAATATAGGATGTTAAATTAAAAATGAATGAGGTATAACAACAGGGTATAAAATACATAAGAAAAGCAATGAACAAAACAATTACAAAGACTGTCAATTTTAATTCAGCTATATGAGTAATAATGTTAAATGTAATGGTATGAATTAAAAATTGGATAAAATGTAAGGTTAATCTCTCTCTGTGTATAGGAAACACTTTAATTATAACTCCTCAATGGATCATATAACAAATATGCTATAAAAAACATGAGCCAAAAGACAACTGTAGCATTTTCAGACAAAGAAGACTGTAAGCCATGGAAGATTATCACATATAAAAAATACATTGTATTATGAAAAACAGATCAGTACTCCAAAAAGACATACCAATTCTGAATCAGTTTCCACTTAATAGTGGAACTTCAACAAAAAGATGGTCAAAAACTGATAGAAACAGTAGGTGAAACAACAAAAATTGGAATTACATTTATTATATAGACTTACAGTCTTTTCTCAGTAATTAATAGATCAAGCAAGGAGAAAATCAGTAAGAATAAAACACACCTGAATAGTATTATAAATCAACTTGATCTAATGGACATTAATAATCATTCTTTATAAAAATAAAGATATTCCAATATCTATAGGATACATACACATTATTCTCTAAAATACATAGAATAGTCACCAACATTGACTGTATTACACGTGATTAAAAAATCTTAACAAATTTAGTAAAATAAAAAAATACAAAGTAATTTCCAAATTGCATGGAATTAAAATTATATCAGTAAGATATCTGACAGACATCTAGGGATTTTTGCAAATATTTGGAAATGAAGCAATGTTCTTCTAAAAAGATCAAAAAAGTCTCAAGAAATATTTAAAAAATGTACAGTCACTGAAAATGAAAATATAAATGAAATTTACAGGATGTCACTAAAGAAATTCTTAAAAAAATTTCATAGCATTACAATATAATTACAATATAATTCTGTGTACATATATCTAAAATCAATAATTTTATTTTCCACCCTAGGAAACTAAAGAAAGAAGCAAATTAACTCTAATCCAAGCAAAAATGAGAGAGTAGCAAAAAATACTACAGAAATCAATTAAATTGAAAATATCTCTTCTCTGTAGTAAGTAAGAATTTAGTACCATTAAAAAATATGTTCCTTTATTTAGGAAAGTCACTTATAAACTTAACAGAGAAGGCCAAGGGCAGTTGCTCATGTTTGTGATCCCAGTGGCTCAGGAGGCCTCAGTCCTAAGCAACTTAGTAAGATTCTGTCTCAAAATAAAAATAAATAAATAAATAATAAAAGGCTGGGGATGTGTCTCAGTGGTTGAGTGCCTCTTGCTTATATCTTGGTTAAAAAACAAACAAAACAACAACAACAACACTTTAGCAGACTAAAAGGAGGAAGAGAAGAAGTAGGCATGAACTGTAAAATTAAATTCAAATTCAAGGGTTACAAACATGGAATCCTGATTCAGTGTTTCTAAGTGATGCAGAGAAAATTGTAGTGTTTTAACAAGCACTTCAAGTATATTTTACACTTTCTAAGTGGTTTTGGCTGTTGTGTAGAAATAAGGGTATTGTGTGTATTGACCTCAGACCTGTCACCTTACCAAATTACTAGTATTAAGTTTTGCTATAGATATTTTGGTATTTTCTATATAAATATTTAGTTCTATGATACATAAATAATAAGAGCAATATTTTTCCCTTTACAATGTCTTTGCCATTTTGTTGATTTGTTTCTTATTATATTGATTAGTGGCCCACTATAATGTAGAAGTGAAGTGATGATAGATGACAGTCTTATTCTGTTTCCTATTTTCAAATTTAGGATAACATTTGATTTAGCCTTTTATATGTATCTTTTTTAAAACAATTTTTGAGAAAATTTTCATCTAATCATACTTTTCTAAAAGCTTATAATCATGAATTTATGCTGAACTTTGCTAAATGATTTTTTTCAGCATGTACTCTGACAATTTTATGTTTTCCTAATCATAGTTTGAAATCAACAGACAGATGATAACAACAAATACAAGAATTCTCTACATTATTTAAGGAAACTGTCTAAAGAAAAGAGTTTTAACATAATGATTATCAGGCATGCTTAAAAATGTCCCATTCCCACAGAGGATAAATTTTGTTCAAATTCAGCCTGAGCTTGATCCTGATGTGCTACACAAAAAGCATTTTATAAAGGGAGTGGTCACTGTCTTCAAATGATAACATTGAGAGTGTTTGGTACTATGAGACTTGGTATAGATAGGAAAAAGCATCATTTTAAACCTAAAATCTGGGTTTCATCCCATTTAACCTCCTAGTATCCCAGTTTATTCTAATTCTATTAAATAGAAATAAATCACATTCATCTGATTCATAGAATCACTCAAATGATTAACCTCAATAATGATTATGACAGTTCTAAATGTATAACATGCAACTCTAATTTGTTGTGACAGTGGGGAGAAGAAACACCGATGAAACTTAGAAAATAGGTAAGGTAGGGCCATGTGGTAGTGGGAATAACATGAAACGAGGGAAAGTGGAGGATGAAGGGCAGAAAATAACTACAAATCCAAGGACAGAGGTAAACCAGTCTGTCTTTTTTTTTTTAATTGCTTGTGGTGGAATCATTGTTTTAGACGAATGTAGTCCTACTCTCTCCTTTATTCAGAGCATTGTCTTTGCCCATCATTCCATAGCTGTTCAGTTAAGCAATAGGTACAATGGACACCAGCCAGGATGCTTCCCAAACTCAGAATACAAAGGCAATCCTAGCATTCTGTGTCTCAAAAATTAATTCACTGAAAACTCCTAAAAGCCACGACTTTCAATAAACTCACAGGCAGCTCAAGCAATTTCAGTGATGGAAGTATTGTTTAGGAGATTGGCATGTAGCTTATAAGTATTAGGTGAAAGGAACAAAAAAATCTTTATTAAAAAAAGGGAATTAATGAAAAACTAATTAAAGTTCCATAAGAAACTTTTCCTCTCAGCTGGAACTGCCAGTATTCAGACCTGGGACTACATAATACCAACAGGCTGTCTTGAAGATATAGAAGGACTGACAAGGTGACATATCAATAGGGGAAAGAATCAGGCTTCCAGGTTCAGTTCTAGGCCACAGTAACTGTGATGAGGCACACCAAATTCTGGATTGTGGGACTCAGGAAAGACATGGGCTAGAACAGCTTGCTTGGTTTGTTGCATCTATCTGAGATTCCCCATCGATAATAAGTCACTGTATCCCATCCACTTAAAAAAGTGACAGTATTTTTAGGACCCAATTTACCATTTACCCATATTCATCATACTTTGGGAGCACATATAGCACACCTACAGGCAACTGGAAGAGAACATCTGTTGGTTCATTTATTCAGTCATACATTCACTCATTCAATTCATTCATATTATGAGGCATTTTGCCAGGAGATGAGGAAGGTAACACTATATGAAGCCAAGCATGTTCTCCCCTCTGGGAAAAATTTGTCTTGATAATGAAGTTAGCCAAGAAGAGCTCTGTTTTTCTTGATGTCATTTGTTTGTTTTGTGGTACAGGGGATCGTACCAAGGACCTCATTCATGCTAGGCAAATGGTTAACAGCTGAGCTCACCCCCAGTTCCAAGAAGAATGTTGAGTAATGAGAGTCCAACTCATGCTATGCTCATAACTCAATGCTATGGTGGGGGAATTTTCTTTGATCAGCACCACCCCCAATCTCAGAACCCTACCTTGCTCACCTCCCATTATAGATAATACAAAGTCACACGTCTATTTTCCAATATCTTTCTTTGCAGGTAGGAGAAGCCAGAGATCCAATTCCTGATGAAGAGGTGGAAGAATAATATCTGGAATCTTCTTTATTTTCCTGATGAGAAGACTTGAGAAAAAGCTCACTGGCACTACCTATTTCCCTCTTTCTCTTCATTAAATATAAGTATAGAACTAAAGGTGAGTTAGCTATCATGCAAGCTTGGACAACAAATAATAAAAGAACACCCTCATGATCTTGTCATGACAGCAGAGCAAAAAATAGAAAATGACTTTGTTTTTATTAGCAAATTCAGTGAAATCATGACAATGTTACTTTTTTAAAGAAAACCAATAGTTTCTTTTGTCATTTTTATAGATAGCTGATAATTAGCACTATACCTCCTAACTTGTGCATATTTTTTTCTATTGGCTAATTTCAAGAGGATTAATCTTTTGAATGGATATATTCTATGTTTACTTTTAAAAAGCAATTTCATTATATCATAATTTTACCTGAAGTATCAGCATTCTCTTACCAGCATAACACCATATTTACAATCACTGACCCCACATCAGTGAACAAAGATGCCCTGTATCCAAATTAAATATTATCTTAAGTTGTGTTCAAATCATAACAGATTAAATGTCTTTTTTGCTCCACTTTCTTTATTGATGGTCTGTGGAAATTTGGAATTGGGTTTCCCATTTCTTTGGAATACACTACTAGTGCGTGCCTCTATGGCACTGCCCCTAAGGAGCCAACAGGCTAAATTCTGTTTAGAAGTGCAAGACAACTGAATTTTGAATAAAAGCATTTTCCTTCTTTGTGTGCAGAGCAGAAAAAGAAGGGGGAAAATAACTTCACCCACTATTCATCCATATACTTATTAGTATTAGTTCCAGACCCAGTGCTAAGTCGAGTATTTTGAGATGTCAGTCCATGAATAATAATGTCGTCGAAGCACAATAATTAATAGAACAGGAGAATGCTCCCTGAAGAGGAGACACAGCTCTGCAAGGGGAGAGAAGACCTCGCCTTTCAAACACGTCTGATACGGACGCTTGAACTTTGATTTCTAAAGGTAGGGGCGAGGTAAAATGAATTACACTTCATTAACGATGTGGAGGGAAACACAACCTCTGGTCTCTAGAGAAGCAGACTTTAATTGTTCAACTCCCAGCATTCTCTAGTGAATGGCAAGGCAGATTCTCTGTCTTGATTCTGCTGAACACAGGTAGCATTTTGTGTGTGTGTGTGTGTGATTGGTTATAATTTTCTTCTCCTGTCTGTCACTATTATTGTTATTATTTATTAAATTACGCAGCTCTGTTCATAGATACAACACAAGGCTTTGTGACCAAATTATGAGCTCATAAACATGTGCCTATCTATTACCCTACAGCACCAAACTTCAATTCCTATTGGGCAGTATCCCCTATCATGTTATACCACGCATCCTCAATGTCTCATCTATAAAAAGGAAATACATGGTGTGATATTTTCTTACTCTTAGAGTTTCATAAAAAGTAGAATTCTCTTTTGTGCATTTATTTTTGTCTCATTTCACTAAAATGTGGATTAAAGACATCTTATAGGATTTATGTAAAATGAGCATGTAATTTAGAATCAGGTTTAGGGACAATCAAATGAAAATAAATATTTAAATAAAATAATGTAAAAATATGAGAAAAAATAAGACACAGAAAACTGTATGCTGAATATATATATATATATATATATATATATGTATATATATATATATATATATAAAATGAGAATTTGACAACTTCTTGGAAAGAGGGATGAAAGCATACCTCAACTGCTACTAGAAATGCAGCAAATGTAAATAGCAATCTTCTATTAGATGCAAAATTAACAGGTGTGATAAGGTGGTCAGTTCACTTCTGAAAAGGAAAAACTATGATTTCCTCATACAACATATTGTGCTGTCTCCAATTCATTAAAATAAATCAACAATATGATAAACACCTTAAAATTTGAAGCAATAGTGAATGTCCCCAAGCATTTTTCAATTGAGAAAGTAATGTCAAAGTAAACTACTTTGGTCTGCAGAAAAAACCAATCATATAGTCCTTAAAATCTGTACTTTTATATAATATAACTTTTTAGTGAGTGCTTGGTGGTAAGTTTCATACAAATTGTATCCCTCGATAATTAAATGAATAAATTATTCTATGCTACAAAGATTTTAGATATAAAATTAATGAATTTTGGAAAAAAGTTTTAATAGAAAAATTGATTTGGATTTTTTAGCATTTCATTTGTCAGGACAATGATTTGGTAGTATGAGGAATGATTCCTCCAGATGATTTTTTTTTAGCGGATGATAGTACATCATATTGTACAATTTGATGGGAATAATTAACTGAAGGTTTTCATGAAAAAAGCTGGTGGTGGACTACAGAAATAAATACTAAGATACATACAGTAGACACATTACAGATCATAATAATCATTATAATAATCCCAATATTTTTTTTCAGAAACTTTTACATTTAGTCAGTATCAGTGTTCAAAAAAATATATCAACCCCTAGTGTTATCGTTTTCTACCAATAGTTGCAAGATTAGGCTTCACTCAATTCTAAATAATTCTCTATCCCTGACCTCAACCCATCTTTGCTCCTTTACAGTGACAATCAACCATATAGTCTTTCTATTCCCATCAGTATAGCCGCTAAATCTCTTTGCTCTTATTGGAACACAATAAGGTCTCATACCTTCATTCCAAATGCTATTCACATAAAGCTTTTCAGGGCTCCTCCTTCATTGTCTTCCATTGTTAACTTGGTCTATTGTACCTGTGCCATTATTTGTACATGAAGTGTCTTTTGTGAATGCAGTAATGCTTAGAGGTGAAATGTTGGATTGTGAGAGTTCTGAGTAATCAGTCCATCTAGTTTGAAAGGAGTAACTGGTAGTAATTGTAGGCAGGTGGGGTATGGCTGGAGGAGGTAGGTCACTGGGATCATGCCCTGGAAGGGTTCATCTTGCCTGCAGCCCATTTTACTCTTTCTGTTTCCTGTCAGTCATGGACTAACCAGCACTTTATTGCCACGACTTTCCACCGTGATGTTCTGCTTTATCTTGGACCCAGAACAATGGAACTGACACACCATGGACTGATCCTCTGAAACCATGAGCCAAATGAGTTTTACTTTCTTAAGTTGTTTTTTTGTTGGGTATTTTGTCCATTGCAATGAAAACCTCACTAATAAAATCTACAAATACCTCAGTATATTCTTTAACAATGCCATGTATTCTACTAGCATTGGCTATCGGTGCTTCTAAAATCTTGGATTATAATCATTTATATATTGTATACCCACTACATATCCCTCTATTTAAAGTTAACATTGAATTATTTATCTTTGAATTTTCAGAACTAAACAAATTACAAAATGAGTACTGGTGCCAAGTAGTTTATAAACATAAAAGCATAAATGAATGAAAAGATGGATAAATAGAAAAAAAGTGTAATTTTTGAAGGAATATCAAGAATCAAGCTTCCTATAGGAATAAGATATAAGTGGGTGGGAAAGGCAATTGAGAGAAATTCAGGAGAGACTACTGGAGCCCCTAAAATCATATAGCTTTTCCCCTTTGCTTGAACATATGCTAGACCCTGATCAGGAGCATTGTCCCTTCCAATGAAGGATAGCATATTTCATTTATTTAAACCACTGGACACCTAATGAGTAATAAGAATTTTCATTTTAAAACCAAATCTTTTCTTATGGCAGGGTTAAGAAACCCAAAGCTTCACAGGCATTGGGCAGGTGGAACTACATGTTAAGTGATAACCTTCTAATGAGAATGAGTATATATGATTGAACTTAATGAAATGTTTTTAGGCACAGTCAGTAAAAAGACATTGTAGAAAATACAGTTCAATGATATGGTACAATAAAATGTCTTGGTTCCAACCGTTAACCGACTTCCCTCGAAGTGAAGACATCTCCACTGGATGACTGGCCTTGAATTAGGCCATCCGTATAATGCACAGTGACATAAATTGCCATTACAAGCAAATGAACATTTACAAAGTGGGACATGGGGGAATAGTCACAAAGCTGAAAGGCTAGGCCTAGGAACTTTGTATTATGGAGATGATTTTCTAAGACACTGAGACTTTAAGGGATCATTGATACTGCCAAAAATGAATATTAATAACAACATTGTATTTGTATGTACTATCATGACTTTTAAATGTATTTATATTCTAAGAAGAAACTATGCTTTCAAAATAATTAAACCATAATATTTCATATTTGGGAGACAAATACTTTATTATAACTTTAATATATATAATCATTTTATTTTTAAACTTTATATAATTATATCAGTGTCTAAAAATCATTTTACATTTATAAAAAAATTATTTAACCAGTGGAGAGAATAGTTTTGATGACTTTTCTTTTTGTTGTAGAGACAGAACAAATAAAGACAGCCTATCCCCCCAAAAATGGAGATCTGTCATTTCAACATAAATCAAAGTGGGGGTGAGACAGAAATTTTAAAATTCCTCACAATTGTGAAATGCCTATTACATAATGATTTATTATTATACTTTGTTAGTTTGTATCTGAGCTCATGTAATCAAGAAAACCTAACAAGGAAAGTAAGTTTTCAGATAAAGAGACCAAAGCTCTGAGAAGTTAGAAAATTAATCCAGGATCTAAAATTTGTCATGTTGATAAGGCAGCATTGCACACTGTCTATTCTGGTTTCAAACTCCGCATTATTCCCAATACTACATTCAGGATCCATGTGTTTAAGTGAAAAGGAAACAGTTTTTTCCTGTGTGAGGACAATGGGAGATGCATACCCTTCCTCAGGCTCATTCTCCTCTTCATGAAAGACATATCTCAGGACACCAAATGAAAGGCAGAAGATGGAAAATATCAAGTCACATTTCTCTGCCCAATTCTTATTACAGTAACTAGAAGAAGCATAGATTGGTGTCCCCATATACACCTTTGTGCTAACTTTCTCCCTACCATCACCTGTAGAAGACATTGTTTGTACATTTTTTTTTTCCTGTGAATCTTGGACTCAATCTTGGTCTCCAGAGCAGTAATACTAGTTTATCTAACTGGCCAGGTATAACTAACCTGCAAATGATTGAGTGTAGTGCAAAACTCCATTTTTTTTCTCCCTAATATTTTTTATCACCTGGCCACTGGTTCGTTATCCAAGGTTCTTTATTACTGTGTATATCCTTCCAATAAATAAGCATTGAGTATGAACAAATCAGATTCATGATTGCGCCCCCAACCCCCCAAAAAAACTTACACTTTTTTCCTCCACTTGTTTTCTATGTATGCATATGAATTTAATCTGCTTTTTACAAGAGATATCATTACATTTATCTTTGTAACTCCCAACTAACTAAAACCATTAATTTCTACTTCACTGATCATGTCTGACCTTGTATGTGGAAGTCATATATTTTTCTACATGCTAATTGTTCATCACTTAGCTTGGGGTCCCATAACAAGGTATTATAGACAGGATAGTTTAGATAACACAATTTATTTTCTCAGAGTCATGGAAGCTGGAAGTCTAAAAGCAGGACGCAGCATTGTTGGGTTCTGGTGAGGCCTCTATTCTTAAGTTGCAGATGGCTGCCACCTTCTGCTGTGTCCTCATGTGTAGAGATAGGGCTCTGGTGTCTCTTCCTTTTCATTTAAATGTACCAGTGCTATGGGTTCAGGGCCTCACTCCTGTAACTTTGCTTAACCTTACTAATCTCCTTTTAGGCCCTATCTCCAACACAGTCACATGGGCTTTTTTAAGGGCTTCAACATATGAATTTGGGTGGATGCAGTTCAACCCATAATAAATATTTCCTGTTTCAGCCATGGTTATCTTTCAAGGTTTTTCAGAAGGACTTCTTTGAATCCTCCCAAAACAATCAACACTACTTATTTGCTTAAAGAGCTGTGTCATTCAGGCTCAAGATAGCTTTAAAAACATTATAAAGTCCAACTAAAATGTTCACAATGTAGTCTACTGTTGCAAATTTGGCCTCACATTTAATAAATATCTTTCATTATTTGATGTTGCCAATGTTTGAGGTCACATGGGTAGTCACTTGTTCAATTCCATTTGACTCTTACACTAACACCGTTTTAGCTTATTGACAGGAGAATGGTGGTGTTGGGAAGAGAGAGTGTGTTTATGTTATACCCTAATATCACCTGTCTGAACAGTATAATATAAATGTGAATGAGCTGATTGACCAGAGGAGTTCTTGACTAAATAATATAGGACAGTGAAACTGAAATGTAAATTCATATTTATTATTTATTTATATATTTATTTTAATACTGGGAACTGAACCCAGGGTACTTCACCACTGAGTTATTTCCCCAGTCTCTTTTATTATTTACTTGAGATAGGATCCCACTAAGTTGCTTAGGGTTTTTCAAAGTTGCTGAGATTGGCCTGGAAACTGCAATCCTTCTTCTTGAGTTGCTGGGATTCCAGATATATGCACCATCATATCAAGATTAAACTCCAAGTTTTTCAACAACATTTTATAACTCAAATAATGCTAATCTAACCAAAAATATGAAATGAATCCAAAATGATGTAATTATGATAACCTTTTACAATTTGGACCTAATCAGGATGATGAAAAAAAAAACATAGAAAATATGTCGCTAAACTCCTACGAGCTACAAAGAACTGTTCAGTGGGGATAAGAGAAGAAATTTGTCTTGCAAGCATCACAAAACATTAAGCAGTCCAGTAGACCAGGCAAATATAAGAAAGGTAGCATTCAACACCAGCTCTTATTCATATTTAAAGGGCAACTGGGTCGAATCTAAGATCTCTGCCTCTAAGATAAAGGATTTCAATTTTCAGAAAGTGTTCTGCAAAGAAATTAAAAAGGAAGAAGATAATGTTATCAAAGGAGATTCTGGCATCTTTGTTGGGCACTAAAGACAAAGACTCTAAATCTCTATTGTGCTCTGCACTAGTGTGGATTTTGATATAGCATGACCAGATCACTAGATCTATGCGCTCAGAAAGTAGCAGGGCCAGGTTTGTGTGAGAAGGGGAGGAAGGGAGCTTATTAAAGCAGAAGGTGACAGAAATCTCTGAGGGATTTCTGCTGTCACATAGGTGGAATGATTAACCCTCTATCTCAGATTTAAATATTCTATTTATTTTTCTTTTTCCTAGCAGAGTACCCAGCAGGTGGGAGACACACCCCAAAAGTCCTCACAATACCAGCTAAGATGAAGAGAAACCTGAATTTTGAAAAAGCTGCTCAATTATAAGGACTCGTGAGTTTCACAGCTGAGTAGGCAAATAGATTTACTTATAATTTTAAGATTAAAATAAACCACCACTCTATGTCCTTTAGAGACTTAGACTCTTTGACAATGCCATTTAGTTGACAATCTTCTAAGGAAAATGTAAATGTGTAATGATTCCCACATCAAGAGGCAAATCTGTATAACCAGAATGTCTTTTGCAAGTTATTATTTGTGATTCTTCTGGCCCTGTTTAGCAGCAACTCACATTGGCTATTTATTTATTTACAGGTGGAGCTCTGAATTGGCAAAGGAGCTGCTACTAGTCCCTTGCAAAAGGAGTGAGTGATCAGACCATTGTGCTCATAGAAAATAGTAAGGAAATTGTCCTGAGCCATGAGTATACCCAGGAATAAAGATGAGGTTTAGCTAAGATACAGAGACTGGCCTGATCATTCATAAATGTGTGTTCATAGATGATGGAGCATAAGAAGTGGTCGTAATTTTGCTCTGTACCCAGGCTTAATCTGGCCTGGAGAGCATTTCATGCTGTAGTTGAAGCACACAAGCTGCAGTGGAATCTTGCTGGTTTAAAGTACATTTTAAAACTTTCAGTGAGAATTCAAAATTCAACTATAATTGAGAATGACCAGCTTTTAAAAAGGAGACTATCATCTTCAACGAGTATTCACAGGAAGGGCTGGTTAACTTTGCCTCAGAGCAGATGGAGAATACAGTGAAGGAGTTGGAGCACAGATTCTGAAACTAGACATGCCTTTGTTATGACCTCAATCTGACCTCTTTGCTTTGAGATCCTGGAAAAGTTACTTAATCTTTCCACATATAAGTTTCTAATATGTAACATAGCACTAATAGTAGCATCTATGTCTTCTAAGGGCAGAGATGGAGAAAGGTCATACACCTATTGCATTAGGATCCCTATTTTTCTCCACTCTCCCTAGGAAAATCCCTAGCAAGTTTTTACCCACCATTTTCTTAAAAAAAGGGTTTCCTATTTTTTATAAGCTTCAAGCCCCACAAAATGTGGGTTCAACTCTATGTATGCAGGATATTTAACATAGTGAATTCATCCAGAAAGTAATGACTATATTAAAATTATAGCTCCTTTATTATTTCTATCCTCTCCTTTTTTATTTTTTAATTGATTTTATTTTTTAAATACATGACAGTAGACTACATTTTGAAATCCCTGGTGATTCTTAGAAATAGATGGCCTCACCAAAATCTTTGTGGCCATGAATAATCATGTAAGCATTTCTTTGTGAGATACAATACCAATTTATCTATTCTCTAATATCATTTTAAATAAATTAATTAAAAACGAAGTTTCGAAAAAATGAGAAAGGTATTATCAATAGATATATAAATTAATGAATCCTTTTAGAATATCAATTACTACCTTCCTAGAGATGAGAATAGTAAGGAAGCTATTGCTTAATCTAGTTAAACAGTGGTCAAGATAAGTACAAGACAGATGATTATGTAAATCATTTGCCCAGGTGGCAGGTGTTCTAGGGTGGGGGAAGGGGAGTCACCTTAGGGAGGCAGGCAGACAATAATGACCCCTGGGTTTCCAGGTCAAACCATCTGCCTGAGGTTTAGCAATCTGAATTTTATCAACCCATGCCCCCCTACTCCTATGATTTTCTTGCACACTAAATATTGAAACTGTGTATATACAGGCATATTATCTAATCAATACAATTGGCTGTGCAGAGTTCAGGAGAACTTGGAGATATGGCCTGGTTGCTGGAAGTAAACAAATAAAGAGGCAGGAATAAATCCAAAATAAAAGTGAAGTCATGAAAGCAAAGTCAAATAAAGTGCTCATTTTGAAAAAATGAACAATGGACCCAGAGATCAAAATCCACAGACTGAAAAGGTTCCCCCTTGCTTGTGCATTTTACAAAGCACTGTTGATCAAAGGAGGAAATAGGGCATCAAAGCACAAGGCAGACTGTGATGGGCTGATAAGGCATGGTGTTGAGATTCTAAACATCGTGTAGGCATTTGAAAGTGCAAGGGTCAGGGCTGGGGATATAGGTCAGTGGTAGAGCATTTGCCTATCATGTGCAAGGCACTGGGTCTAATCCCCAGTACAAAAGAAGGAAGGAAAGAGAGAAAGAAAGAAAGAAAGAGAGAGAGAGAGAGAAAGAGAGAGGGAAAAGAAAGACCTTAGCTAAAAATAAGTAAGAATAAGATAATGAGAGAACTAAATCAAGTGAGAGAATGTTTCTTTTCTTTTTTAAAATGGAATTAATTAATATGTATTAATATTCCAAGAAAAGACATTGAGGACAAAAGCATTAAAACTTTAAGGAAGAATATTGTGATGTTAAAAAAAAAGAAAAAGAAGTAAGACAGGAGAAATTTAGAAAGTGTGCCTGATTAATTGGAGGCTAAAGGATTGCTGGTAGAGACACATAAAACAATTACAAAAGTTATTTATATAAACAACATACACATACACATAGGAGAAGGTTTTGGGAAGAGGTATGCTATGATTTTGTTCTGGCATATTCCCCTTTTATTAAAGGTTTGGTCCTCAGGTTGTTGCTATTGGGAAATGAGGGACCTTTAAGTGTTGGGACCTATAGGAAGAAAGTTAGAATCACTTTTGAAATGGATATCAACCCCCCACATCTTCCCCCCACCCCACCTCTCTCTCTTTCCTTTGGAGAGGAGAGGAGTTCCCAGCCTCCATGAGGTGAACAGTTTTCCACAAAACATTCTCTGCCCCATGCAGGCCCGAAACAACAGGGCCAGCAAATCATGGACTGAAACCTCTGAAAACATAAGCCAAAATCAAATTTATCTTTCTAAATTTATCTTTGCCATATATTTTGTTCCAGTAGTGGAAAATCTGACAAACACAGGATGCTAGGTTTAAATGGTAACAAGCAAAAGGACAAGATTCAATCAACTTATGCATAGGTTCATCATTTCCATTTTGTCTCTATCCTGAAAACGATCCAGAAAAAATATGTTGAATCTACTATATTGAATAATTGTGTAGTATTATTTAAGGAGTCCCTGGAATATTTATCTCTCTCAATATGTCCAAAGTACCCATCCAAGTGTAAAGTGAAAATCCTTCATGATTCAAATAATTTCTGGGAATGCATACTAAGAAGCCACATACCACTTTGCTGAGAAGTTTCTATTTATGCTTCTCTCTCTCTCCCCCTTTCTTTTATTGTGGCCTAAATCATTAGGTTACTAGAGGATGATTAAGGTGGGAGTAAATTACCAAGGTATAGATTTGTATTTTTAGCATCTTAAGTTCATGAAATCTTTTTGCTTAGAAGTGCTGCTCTGCAGGCAAAGGGCAGGAGTTTTTTCCCATCTGCTGTGCCCCTTTATTCAAGTCTTACATTCACAGCCCCATTGGTCCCAGGTGCCATCCATCTTCAGCCAGAAAGATTGCTTTATTACCACATTCATCAATTTGTACTCTGGGCTCGAGTTAGAAGTGACTTGGAAAGACAAAACTGTTACCTTAGTAATTGGATATGAAAGTCTTATTAGGATCCACTTTCACTAATCTGATATGAAAGTCACTAATGTGATATGACTTTAACACTGTATAAGCAACAATAAATTCTGATATGATATGAATATTAATACAATGCAATGGGATACTGCTAATATGTTAATGTGGTGAGATATTACTAACAAGATATGAGGATCTTGATTGAAAAAATTAATATTACCTCGCCATAATTCTCTGAAACTGCAGTCACCATGTTCCAAGATAGCCTTTGTCTAGATTTTAGGAATAAATTATTTGCTTTTTGAGTCATAGACAAAAAAAAGTCTGGATTATTTGAACGTTCCAAGTTAAGAAATATTTGTGAATATGGTAAACAATTGCTGCTTGCATTGTTCTTGTCCCAGCTGTGCACATCTATTGATTGGGTTACATGAATTATGTGAGTTAACAATAGCTCAGACATCAGTATGACTTACCTACACTCTGGGAAGATAAGGAATAATAGGGAGGCATGGAATCTAACTGTCCCTGTGCAACATCCAGCAAGCAGATACGTCATTCATCCAAATAGTTTCATTGTATTGTTCTTCTATTTTCAAACTTTTTGTTTTTCTTCCTGAAAAGGTGCAATTCTATGTTAAATCTATTATACCACTCCTACTCCCAAAATGATTCAGGAACCAGCGAGTGTTTCATCATAAATCAGGCAATGGGAATGACCTTCATTTTGCCCTAATTTTTCACAAGTTTTGTGCTTTAATTTTGTTATTAGCAATATGTCTCAGAATTCATAATTTATGACAAATGTCAAGATACCAGGACTGAAAATAGCTGGTATAGACATAGAGGGAATGGCCATCACTACTGTTCAACTTAGTCTTTTTGGGATTGACAAATTTAGCCATAGATATTACCTTGAAAGATCCAGTAAATTTAAAAAAAAATGTTAATGTGAACAATTGCAAATACATAAATAGTGAGGTTAGGGTTTTCTTTTTATGATGTCTAACAGCTAAAGAATATTGTCAATTATAATTTGTATAAATTTTCAAGTCTTTGCGAAGCTGACACCAATCATCCCTATTTTTATTTTACTTAGACATTTTGTAGCACACACACCTTCTCTGCCTGGCATAACTAGAAGACTCCCATGAATACTTATGCTTTAAAGTTTTATTGCCCCAGCTAACAAATAAATAGTGAGATTTCACTGCACACAAAACATTAAATTAAGCATTTTAGAGGATTAAAAATGTGAACAAATTGTTGTCCCTGAA
The DNA here is from genome assembly GCF_001458135.2 of Marmota marmota marmota. Taxonomy (NCBI): domain Eukaryota; kingdom Metazoa; phylum Chordata; class Mammalia; order Rodentia; family Sciuridae; genus Marmota; species Marmota marmota. The sequence goes on from NW_025999990.1 coordinate 27,450,904, forward strand.
TACAAGAAGTTTGTAGACTCAGAGGAGATATTAAAAATAGTTATGTAAATTAAAATACAGAATGAAATTGTTCATTTTGATTTGAGAAAAAAGGGAGGGTTATACTGCTTTAGTTTAAATGACAGGGAGATAAAATATAAAAAATTTATTATTTCAAAAGTAGAACATTATAAGGAGAAAGATCTCAAATAAAAGCAAAGGTACTAAGAAAGCTTTGAGTGCATTTAGAACACAATACTTTGTTTACGCAAACAGAATATAGAGAGAGCAGTGTACCAGATTTTAAAGCAGTCCGGGACCTTTTCAAGCAGATACAGATGTGAGCTAAATAGTCCTAGTTCAGCTCCTACCCAGTTTCAAGTCTAAATTTTGGGAACTTTTAGTGATGATAGAGGAAACATTGACCCCATCACTTACCCACCTCCTCATCCCTACCCATGACTTACTAAGGTGAGTAGCACAACTTTGTGTGTTTACTTGACTCAATAGTAGGTTAGACTTATCACTTGGACTCCCCTTGGGGGAGGTAAGTAAAAGAACAGAGCCAGAAACTGTCTTCCCAATAACCTGATGTGGATAAAATTCCCAGGCTGTGGATTACTGCAAGAATGAAACAATAGAGAGCAAACAGCTGAGTCTTCATAATGGCTGTCCTGCGCTGGTATGCATCCACACAAGAAGAAAGAGAGGAAGGGGAGGAGATGTAGCTTGTGGAGGTAGCAGGGTAGAAGAAATTATTGTTCCTTTTACATAATGGGTCAGAATTAAGCAGCTGTAAAAATTAAGAAAAATGGCAGTCGGAAAGATTGAGCATATAGATTCAAAAGAGAGTTTAATGAGCCAAGATCCCAGGTCTGATCAATAGTGTACAAACCCTCATGGTCCCAGTACTGACTCTAGCTCTGCACATTGCCCCAAGCCAGCCCCACCAACTCCAGCACAGAAGAACTTGGCAAAAATCTCTAAGTGTTTCTAGAATTAGGTTTATCTCTGACCACCGCACTACAGGAATTGATTCACTTCCATACTTCAGTTCTCTCATTTCTGTAAAAAATGTACCCTAAAATCAAGTTCAGCAGAAACTATAATTTATAATGTAAACTGAGTCATATGTGAAGAGAAAGGTTGTCCTTTCCAACTTTTATTTGTCTTTGATAGTGCAAAGCAAACCCAAATCAATTATATATAAATTTATTTGAGTTTACTTCAGACAACAAAATAAAGAATTACTTATCTCAAATCTAAATAAGATGGGAAGGAGAGTATAAGTCTTAGATAGTACAAGTACCTTAGATTTAGACACTTAAATCTAAGGCAGAGGAAAGAATAGTTGATTTTTTCTAATCATTAATTCTGTGTAGTCTATAAATCTACTATAACTAGGATAATCTTCTAGAGAATGTAGGATCAATTCCAAAAATGCAAAATTTTATAGAAAAATTGTCTATTGCTCACTCAACATGAAAATAAAATGAGAGAGTGTCAAATGTCAAATGTTTATGATCTTGTAATAACTGTGAGATACTGCCCTGGAAAAAAAATGTAGCTAGGAGTCAAGATAAAACTGTAGAACCTATTCAGAATAAATTATCGGTGCCAAATTAGATGCTATTAGGGGAACCAAGGACCAGCTGATGAAGCAACATGCAAATCCTGGATCTGCTATGTAGAGAAGCTGGAATTTGAGACCAGAATCTTAGATCCTCAGAACCCATATTTTGAACCCAGTGCCAGAGAGCCTCCAGGAATTGGTGGTCATCAGTTGAATAAAAAATGTTTGCATCCAGCATGGTGGTGCACACCTGTACTCCCAGCAGCTTGGGATACTGAGGCAGTAGAATCCCAAGCTCAAGGCCAGCCTCAGCAAAATAGCAAGGACCTAAGCAACTTAGGAACACCCTGCTTCAAAATAAATAAACAAACAGACAGACAAATAAATAAATAAACTAAATAATAAATACAAGCAAATAAATAAATAAGAGTTGGGGATTGACTCAGTGTTTAAGCATCCCTGGGTTCAATCCCTGGTACCAAAAAAAAAAAAATGTTGGGCAAGGTCTATTTCACGATAAAGACCCAGGAGCTCTAAACCTGGGGAAGAAGATAGAGGAAGGAGGACTGGAGTCTAACTGAAGAATTCCCCAAATTATATCTCCAATATGACTTTCACTCACCAAAAGTAGTCATTGAAAATTTATCTGTACATCAGGATTCCACCAAGTGAATTTGCCCAGGTCTTACTCCTCATATTTCCGGTCACACCATAGAAGAATCAGGCAAAGTAGGCATTTCCTTTACCAATACATTTGCTATAGGAGAATGCAGGTGGTCAGAGAGGAATCACCATGATTGGACCCAAAGGGGGTGACATGTTTTTAGTTTGAAACAGGGAAAACAAGCCATCAAAGTCCTAGATTCATTGGCAGGACACGAGCAAGTTCATTAAGGTCTCCATCTGTGAAATAGAATAATCACAGCTACTGCTTAGAATTTTATAAAGATTAAGTGAGATCTAACTCTTGGAAGCATCTAACCCATTGTCTGTGTAAGGTTGTACCCAGAGTTCTTGCTTAAATTCTTGCTCTCAAAGGATTGTTTTTTTATGTAAAGATCACATTCCACTTGTTGGTGATGTGTAAAGGCCAAAGGTACTTATAGCCATCGAAATCTGAGAATAATATAGGAGAGAGCATGATGAGCATGTGTGAGGCTGGCATCTCCTGGGCACAGCCTTGGAAAGTCACTTGGCAGGAGGAACTGCAAGTTTTACACTTAGAGAAGCCAAGAAGAAAATAGACACGGAAGCGAAGGAGTCATTGTTACATGTGACGGTATGAGAGGAAGACGAAAGCCGAGACCACAGGAAATGCGGCAGGCAGTAGTTTGTTAAATAAGAAAAGTAACTAATTTTAGTTAGAAACTTTCTTTGGCTGCAACTATGATCCTCCGAAACTAGTTGTTGATTCAAAGTCAAACGTCTGTAGTGTTAAAATTATTCATGATATGAAAAAAATCACCCAAGTCTCCTGTCTGTATAAATATGTATAAAGGGATGTAGGCTGTTTGTGTGCACAATAGGATGGCAAGGGCCAGAGCTTTTCTCCTAGAGATGGCCCATCACCACCCACTGCTTAGCCATTTTATAATAACATGATGGATGAAAAGTGCCAGTGCCCAAATCCCTTCTTACTCTTCAGAGATGTTTTAGATACCAAAGTGCAGAGGGAGCATACTTTAAAATGTGCATGTCATACACCCTTCTGTTTAGGACTTTCTGTATCTTACTGATAGTGCTCATTAAAAAACAGGAGTCTGTAGAGGGCAGGGAGTACTGAGGGGTCTGCAAATAACATGTGAGTCTGTTGAAAAAGAAGATTGGTGGGTACACTGAGGCACATAGCTTTAATTATCAGAAGGACTATCATCTATGATAAATATATTTTTTTAAAAAAGTATCAAGAGAACCCCCCCACCAAAAAAACAAAATAAGAGTAAATACTGTCTCAGCACAGTAAGTTTAACAAACTCTTTAAAGTTGGAAGCAGGTATTATGGGAATGGTGAATCCCTTGTGACTTGCAATATTCAAATAGCTCCTGCTTCTGGTCTCCCGACATAGAAACTCTAGAATGATCCTTGCCTCATGTAGGGAAGCCTGTGTTACAGAACTATGCAATGTAACTGTGCAGAACTATGGAATGTAACTGTGCAGAACTCCTGTGGTGACCATGCACACGAGTCATTCTGCAGGCTATGCTTCATGACAGGGAAGAAATAGCAAAATCTGCAAACCTTGAAGTGGTCCACAAAAAACAGTATGGATTTATGGATTTTAAGGCTCAAAATTAAATCTTCATTTCAAATTTTAATGAAATAAAATAACACAAGACCAACTATCTATCTCATAAATTTTGGTTCTTCATTCTTCAAAAGCAGTCACCGAAGCATTTTCCTTCTTTCCTTCATTCCTTCCCTCCATCACTCCCTCTCTCTCTCTTTCATCACTTCTCTATTTACCTATATACCTACCTATCTAATATTTTTGCATGTTTCTGTACATTTTATTCATATAAATTTATATTCTCATAAAGAATATTCTCATAGCATTGTTTTGTTTCTGTATATCAATAAATATATAGATTTATCTATATATATAATCTATGTTTATATATACATAGATGAATATATATCTACATATTGATATAAAGAAGATACTCTCATAGATTTTCTTTTAAAACTCGAAATTTATTTTCACATATTTGCATTGTAATCCATATGACTAGCATTAAATTTTCAGTGAAGAAAGTCATCAATTTTCACTGCGGAGGATTTAATTGTCCATGATTTATTTCCCACAGAATTGTAATGCTTTTTGTCTCACATAATAAGCTTCCAATCTATAAGTGGTTATACTTTTGCACTCTCTGTTTTGTTCTATTGTCTAATTGTCTACCACACTGTTTTAATAACTGTGGCTTTGGAACCAGCCTTTGGTGGATCAAAGATTTCTTTTTTCAAAATATTCTTGGTGTTATCCATTTTCAAATGAACTGTGTGTTCAGCTTCTCGGATTCTTTTGAAGAAAATTGAGTGTTTTGGTGGAAATAATGTGCTACTTATGAATTAATTTTTGAGAGAAATTTCATTTTTGTCATTTTTGTATTTTCCATTTATAAACCTGGTGTACTTCTCTGGTGATTTTGATAGCATTATATATTCTTCAGTAACTTTTAAAAATTGTCTTTGTAAATTATGCATCTCTTTTTAGATTTTTTTTTGTCTAGGTTCTTTATACATGTATTTATAAATTATTCTCTTTTTTGCAAAATCATGTGCCTAATTGTTGGTATATGGAAATACCACCAATTTTTCCTATATTGATAATCTTAGTTTAAATGACTGTTGAAGTTTTCTATTAGTTGTAATGGCTTGTTGTATATTCTCTTCATTATATATTCTATACCAGTATTTGCAGGGTCTGTGAAATATGAAGGTTATTTTATCCCCAAATTACTTAAAACCTTTTTCTTTACTTTTAGCTCATGTTTTGTTTTGTTCTCTAACTGAACAATTTTTTCTATTAAAATAAAAGGACTAAATGAATTTTATTCCTTTCCACAAACTTAAAATTGCTTCATATAAATCATCTTTTTATTTATAAGTTATTTACAGTCTGATTATCTGCAAATTCCTCATAAATTTATGTTTAAAATCTTCACCTCTAGTTTAGATTTATATGTTTTTCCTTTTTAGTTCTGTCATTTTTTTCCAAGGGTTTGTTTTCCAGTATAATAATGTATTCCTTTTGACTTGCATATTTTAGAATTACATGAATTTTTTAATCTATCAATTTTTCCCTTACAGTGTATATTGGTTGATATTCAAAAATTTATTCTAGTTTCCCTTTAGCTAGTATTTTTAAGTATCCATCCTTTCAATAATTTTACTTTCAAACTTTTGTTTGACACTTTATATTTTACATTTACTCAACAATAGTGTAAAGGCTCTTTTTTTCTTGGATTGTAGCCTCCAGGTCCATGTTTGATTTTAGACAATCTCAATATTTGTTCTCACTTAGCTCAGGTTGATGACATCATTTCTCTTACATAGATCTATGAAAATCCAAGGCCTCAGCTCTTTATTGTCCCTTATTTCTTCTGCTTGCACTTTGTATAAGGAGAGGTTTTTTAAAAAATTCTTTCTTTTTAAAAAACTCAGACCTTTGTTAAATATGTTTTGGTCATTTATTATTTCATTTAATTTAGCTTACTTCTAGCAGGAGGATATCAGCACTATTTTATCCCTCATTTTGCCCAAAACAGATCACTCCAGATTCCTTTCTATTTTGAAATCACTCTCAGCTTTCAAAATTCTACTTACCATCTATGAGATTTATTGCCTAATGATCAATCTTTTGGTCATTGAAGAAGAATTAAAGTTGGAAATTATTTTATCCTGTAGCACTTTTGTATTCAAGTTTCTTTTCTTGTATATACTTCATTTCCTACTAGGAGACAAAGATGACATTTTATCTTTCTTGTTTAAGGCCTAGAAATATAGTAACTTAAAGAGGTGGAGTGACAACATTCTCAAGAAAACCTGTCCTTAGTCACAGTCTGTATGGCTCTGCAGCACTGCTAAGTTTAAATTTGATTCTAGAATGTGTCTTTCCCACCAACCCCTGCAGCCATGGTCAAGTGGTAGATGGAACCATAAAGCAGAAGAAGCATCATGGTCCAATGGGATGGACTTTTGACTTGGAAGTGGCTCTCATTTCAATTTAATCTAAGTGATTTTTTTTTAGCAATATGGTAGATTGTTGAGAATGCTTCCCTGTAGTAGAAAAATAGGGATATAATTAAATTTCATATTTAAAAATGATTAAAAGCCAACATTGTAACCCCTTTATTTATTATCAAATATTAGAAAATATGTACTGTGGAAAAGAAAAATGATACTCATCATTGATAACATACTTTTAACTTTTTAAATATTTTTATATGAATTATTTTATGTTACAACATAAATATTATTTTCAGGATAAATGAAAATGAGCCACTAATTTTTCCTTACTTGTTCATTGAGTCCTCAGTCTGTTCAGGACCCTAGCTAAATGTTGAGGGACATCTGAAGAGGAATCAAGGCTGGTTCCTGCCTTCCAGACTTAAAACTCATCAACATAAGTTAAATTGTAGATACAGTTTATGTAAGCAAATTATTACTTAAGCTTGTAGTTTAAAAATATGCTTTAGGATATGTGAAGATAAAATGTCATAAAAGTTCAATGAAAGGAAATAGTAACGCTATCCATGTGGCAATGAGAAGCTTTATATGAGAGTTTATAATTGCACAATTATTCTCTTTCCTAAAGTGATGAGTAAATCGAAGATGTCCTGATATTAAATGTGTCACCTAAGGATACAGAAAACACTTGTGATAGCTTGGACAAAACCTAAGGTCTTCTGAATTCTAATTTAGTACATCTACTAAATTTGTTTTAAAAATCTAAGAAAGGAATAAAATATATAAATATTTAATGAATATCTGAAGAAACATGCACATTTAATTTAACATTATGTGGGTTAGCCATTCTATTTCTGAGTTTTCAACCCAGGCAGAAAAAGCATCTTAACAATATCTTTTGCTACAGAAAATAGAATTTGTGACTAGATTTCACTGAAATCACATCCCAGTGAAGGGAGCTTAGTAACCTGTCTCCACCTTAACCATGAAGCTTAGACTGGATTGAAGGAATGTGACTGAAACTTTTTGAAATATGCTAGAGTTTCAGGCACTGGCTCTTGAACTCTGATTGGGTGCATTTATTCCCAACTTTAACTGCAGGACTAGCACAATGAAATCAGCCCCTGGTGGGAGGATTTACACCAAGGAAATCGACCAAAAACTCTAATCAGAAATATTTTTTTGTTGTTGTTTTGTCTTAAAAATTGTATATATAATGCTAAGCATTCATCAGCACGTGAACTGGCTTCTTGAATAGAAGATAAACTTCAATCAAGTCACCTTTCAAGACCAGTAGGGTTATAGTCTGAAGATCAATCTTCTCACCCATGTGCGGCTGTGATGGACCAAACCTCTGGTATAATCAAAAGTAGCAAACAAACAGCATCAGAGGTTTTCCCATACCCAGCCAGGGCGAAAATGTAATTAGTAAAAAATGCTAGGCGAGAGCATTGTGTGACCAGAACTATTCAATCAGAAAGTGCTGATTGAACATATATAAGCACAATCAAAGCCTTTATTTAAATAGGGGTTACAGTCCTAATAAAACACAAAGGGAAGTAGGGGCATAGGCCTCCTCGACAGGTAATGAAAGAAAAAATTAAACTCATCCAATTACATCTGGGGAAAAATCCATTACCTATAACACAGAGAGGACTGCCCCAGGAAAATTCAGATGCAAAACTAATAATGAAGGCACACTGTCCTTTCAACAGATTCTAAATGAGCTCTAATTTTCTTATATCCACCATTCCCAAACTATATAAATTTCAACTAAGCAGAAAAAAGTGACATGCTAGCACAATTGTTATTCCAAACAGGCCCAGCTGCTTGCTCACCTTAATTAGACCTAATCCCAAAAGGGAGCCAGTCTTTCCTTATTTTCTTCTATGAGCTCACCTGATTTTCCTCAACTTTCCTTTTCTAATAGATTTTGCTGTAACCTTTCAGCAACTGTCATTTTAGATACTCTCCCAGGAATCACAACTCCTCTGGTTGCTCAGCCAAACATAACTGGAGCCCATGAGTCAGAAAGAGAGGGTGAAAGCTGGGGTGCTGATCTGAAAGTGGGAGGTCTGCAGGAAAAAGTTGAACTTTGGCACCTTTCTCTGAATTCCTGAATATGGAGTGTGTGCAAATGTACATGTGTGTTTGTGTGTGTGTGTTGATACTTGAAATTCTAGAAGGACAAATCCTAGAGGGATGTTGGAAATCATCTCCTACTGCCTTCAGTTGAATGGCCCTTGGAAGGCCTTTAAAATAAAATCGTGAAAAAAAAATTTAAAGGCTAAATTTTATTAGAGAGATGAAGCGGTCACACAAATTGCAAATATATTTAACCCCCCTAAATATCTGTATCCTGCGGGCTGATGCTGTAGGTGATGGCCAGTGTCATTGGACATTAAACTCCATGAAAACCTAAAATGTCTCCTTAAACTGTTTTATATCTCTAGTGTGAACACCATAAGCTAGAAGTGTCTTGTAGATGTTTGTAAGAATAACATGTTTGCGAGTTATAGAACAAAGTCTCATTGGATATTAAACTTGGAAGTGACTCTCGTAATCTCAAAGAGGAATTTATTCCCAGTTTCTGAGGCTACAAATTAACTCAGTAAACACTTATCTAACAAAAAATGGACCTGGTAATGCATTTGACACTAGGCACTATGTATAAATATAAATCATGAGTTGTATTTCCCAAAACCACAGGTATTTTAAGAGAAGAGGTGAAACTAAAATTATGCACACAAAACAAAGTGGAAATTAGTAACACGCTGCATATTGTTGGCTAAGTAGTAGAGAAGTAGTGATACACGGAGCTTAGAATAGGAGGTGCCTGCAGGCTGGGAACACTAAAGAATTTTTCATGGAGAAAATAAAGTTTAATCAAAACTTTGAAAGTTGAGAATATTTATAAAGCATTTGGAAAAACAGATAGGCAGAGCACTATAATCTTGAAAATATATATAAGCATTGTGTGTTCCAGAGGGGTGAAAGACCTGAACAAAGCTTTTTTCTGACCATGCAGTCTGCACTGATCTCTCAACTAAATGCTGATAGTACTTATTGCTCATCTGATTTATATTCCTATATTGCTATTCAAATCTTGAATCTTTATTCAACATTTCATGCATATATATCATGTCTTCCCAAATAGCAGCAAACTCCTGAGGGCAAGAGCAGCGTATAATATTCTTTATGTTCCCACAAATGCATTATGCATTCCCCATATCCCTCAATGCATTAAGTAAGTAGAAATATAAATATAAGCTGAACGATGAAAGGATGAGTATAAGGAAATGAAACAAAGAAAGGGAGAGAAAATGCAGAGAATGGGTGGAAAGGAAGAAAGGAGTGCAACTACTCATGTGAATGACGTGCAATTGGAATGTACAGCTCAGGTACTTGCTTCTCCCTCTAGAGATAACTTCACTTGTCCTCATCAAGAAATTTAGCAAAAATCATAGCTATTACCTAATATGTTATGAATTTGGTTAGAAAACATCTGTTTTGAAAGAAAAACCTAACAATACAGATTCAAAGATTTATGCATTCAATGGAAAAGGTAAAATTTAAAACTAAATTTTCCAATAAGATTCACTACCCTCCACCTCCTTAAATCTTTAGAGGAGTTCTTATATTTGGTGTCTCTGCTAAATTTGAGGACTGTCTTTATTAAGAAAAATAAAGAAACCCAAACCAGATGCCTCCCAGATAGCTATTTTCACAAAAGCAGTGTCATATTTGGGTGAACATTTCTATTTCAGTTCCATTAACAAAGATTCTTCAAAAACATGACCACGTGTTCCTCATTTCTGTGTCTTTTCTTTTTCTTTTTCCCACTGCTTGTCTCTGTTCTGAGTGTGCACGAATCACATGCCGTCAGTGTCACCTCTACAAAGGCAGAACTTCAGTTTGGGAAAGTGTAACTATTCCCAGAGTTAAGTCGCCAGACAGGCATTTGCTCAAATTAGCTTTGAAAAAAAGTTGTCACATCTGTGTATGTGGGATGTCTTTGGAGTGTAGAAAGGAAGAAAGCAGAGAAATGTATTCTTATAAAAAATCTGCCACTGCAAAAGCCTCCCATTCTCGTATGTTTGCTTAAAAAAAAAAGAAAGAGAGAGAGAGAGAGAGAGAGAGAGAGAAAGAAGGAAGGAAGGAAGGAAGGAAAGAAAGAAAGAAAGAAAGAAAGAAAGAAAGAAAGAAAGAAAGAAAGAAAGAAAGAAAGAAAGAAAGAAAGAAGGAAAGAAAGAAAGAAGGAAAGAAGGAAAGAAAGAAAAAAGAGGCAGTTTGTGCCAATATGGGGGTGGAAAGAGCAGTCGAAGGAGAAGAGAAAAATAGGCAGATAGAAAGAGAGAGATTAGTATATCCCTAAGATTCATCAGGAAAGATGTCCTGCCATTTGACAAAGAAAGTAAAAGATCATTCCTTTCTGCCCCTGAACAGGCTTAGGAAGATAGAGCAGCTCTCTGGAAGGAAAGAGAGGGAGGAACAACAGTGGGACACTGAAGCACATACATGACAGTTGACAACTACAACTTCCTGATTTAAACCAGCAAATGAACATCAGGGACACAATCAGCTCTACCATTTCCAGGATCTTCACAAAGGCATGACAATGTACAGATGATTTTTTTTTCCCTTACATAATAAGGTAGTGCAAATATCAAAGAATAAGAACATCATCAAAGCCAGGTGCAATGGCTTAAGCCTGTAATCCCAGCAGCTCAGGAGGCTGAAGCAGGAGGACAACAAGTTCAAAGCCAGCCAGCCTCAGCGACTTAGTGAAGCCCCAAGCAACATAGCGAGACCCCATCATAAAATAAAAAGCAAAAAAAAAGTGGGCTGAAATGTTGCTCAGCAGCTAAGCAACCCGCCCCCCAAAGAGAGCATCATTGATGCTTATGAATTTCACAATATCCCCCAGAATTCCTTTGGCTTGCCTATCAAAAAGATAAGTAAATTGTTGGTCCTGTGCTAGATGAAATGATCAAAGTTACGATCCCAGCAGGTGAATACATAGTCTAATTGGAAAGAACAAACACGAATGAGGGAATAAGTACATATAACAAAATGAGGCATGGCATATACTAAATTATCAAACTTAAGTGAATAAAATCACAATCATCTCCCAAAGAGGTTTATCACATTCCCTGTTCTCTCACACCAATGTTAAAACAAGAAGAAATAGACAACTTGCTCTCTGAAGATTTTTACACAGATTCATAGTTCCGTCTTGAATTTTTAAGAAGACAGGCTTATGTAAATTTCACAGGAAGAATTGTTCATTCAATAATCATTAAATGAACAGCTTTTACATGCAAGGCTCTGAAACCAAAACTTTAGGGAGTACATAGAATGCAGATGATAGTTTTTTTGTCTTCAAAAAGCTGAGCATCTGGGAAGTTATGAAAAAGGTAATTCCTTGCTTGTTCTCTCTCCACACTGGGCAGGAATGGTGGGTGTTATTTCAGAGAAAACCTGAGCAGAGAGGCTAGCACTGATTCTTGTCCCTCCTCACCATATGAAACTATAAAAACGCACCCCAGAATGTAGAAGAGAATTACACAAAAAATCCCGAAAAGACCTCCTTTGATGAAAAGTTCAGTTCTTCTGTTTTCCTATCATTTCTTTTAAAAATAATAATAATAATAATTGCATAACCCTTGGCTTTATCATCTCTTTGCTCCTCATTTTCAAAAACTCTGCATGTGCTCTTCATTATCTCAAGTGTTAATTAAGTAATCAATGAAGTGATTATTGGTTGAAGGAGCATGTGTCCTGCTAGAATGTAAATGCATCAAAGGAACACACCTCATTTTCCCAACGCTGTGCCTGGCACTAAGCAGATGCTCTGATAATGCCACTTCCTCCAGGGATATTTCCTAAGTCAATGAAAAACTTAAGAAGCCTGTGGATATATTACTTGACTCTGAGCTTACCAATTATTGGTGAGCCAGTTATTATAATATTTTCCTTCAAATGTATTCTGAACATTCAAGGTTTAATTCTAATTACATAAAACAATAAGAAAACACAAATTCAAACTCTCATTGAAAGTGTTCTTAAATATGACATTCTAAATATGGCGTTCCCAGTTTCCAGAAAGTAGGCTTCAAACAGGCACTGATCACCTGCACTTGTGATTCTTCTTCCACAGCAAACTTATTCTGTTGAATAACTTGGATGTTACCATTGGAAGAAAACTTAGCTTCTTTAAGTCTCACATTGACAAATATAAAGTTTCTGAGATTATGATATTTTCCAAAGACAGGGACTGAGAATGGGTGATTACCTGTGATGAACCAAATTAGTTAATGAACAAATTGAAACCAAAACAGAAGCTTAGGAGAGTTTGTGACTCTCTAAGTTCTCAGGCTCATGGTATTATGCTAGCAATTTATTTTTGAAATGCAAATAGAACAATAAAATATAAAGCACCTTGAGATATCCTTCCTGACAGCTATGTTATATCTATGAATCATTTTGTTTCTTTTGCTTCTGTGTTTATCTGATAGTTTAAGGGGTGTCTCTCATCCCTAACTATATCACTCTTCTCAATTTATAATGTTCCAGAAAAGAAGAGCTGCTATATCCATGCAACATCAGAACAGCTCAGATTTGGGGAGCCAATCCCAGTATAAAATTGTCACCTGTTTGTTTGATTTCCCCCAACACAGAATGATATAACATTATGATGATGATGATGATGATGATGAAGAAGAAGAAGAATAAGAAGATGATGATGATGATGATACCAGGTATTCAACCCAGAGGTGCTTAAACATTGAGCCATATCCCCAAGCCCTTTTTCTTTTTCTTTCTTTCTTTCTTTTTTTTTTTTTTCAGAGGAAGTGCATTTTATTAGAGACAGGTTCTCACTGAGTTTCTGAGGACCTTGCTAAGTTGCTGAGGCTGGCTTTGAACTCACAATTCTCAGCCTCAGCCTCCTGAGCTGCTGAGATTTCAGGCATGTACCTCTGTGCCTGGCTATAACATTATTTTGTAAATAATCAAACGAATCATATCAGTAAGCATTACAATTAAAACTTATCCAAACTTGGATAAGTTTCTAAAGTGCAAAGTCCCCAAAAGATGGGTAATGATAGGCCAAAGACACATTTGAATTCTCTCACAAAAAGGATGTCCTGCCAAAGTATATTATGTGCTACCAGGGCATGGAGAAGCACATCTACCTGCAGATTTGGAATACTTTTACCTGTGTGTTGGGGTATTTCTGTCATAGAAAGTGAAGGGCAGAAACTTGGCTACTTCAGCCAGACAACAGTGAATGAAACCAATCTGTGTGCTTTTATTTCTTCTATAAGTCATTAATAGTCTAACTCTTTTTTTTATTTAATTTTTTATTGTTGGTTGTTCAAAACATTACAAATTTCTTGACATATCATATTCCACACTTTGATTCAAGTGGGTTATGAACTCCCACCTTCACCCCATACACAGATTGAGCAAGAATGGAAGCAAGAAAGAAAGAAAAAGAAACTTAGCTGAGTTTGGTGGTGCATGCCTATAATCCCAGCAGCTCAGGAGGCTGAAGCAGGATTGTGAGTTCAAAGCCAGCCTCAGCAACAGCGATGCACTAAGCAACTCAGTGAGACCCTGTCTCTAAATAAAATTTACAAAATAGGGCTAGAGATATGACTTAGTGGTCTAGTCTCCCTCCATCCCCTCAAAAAAAAAAAAAATTGAGTGAAGCTCTACATTGCTCTTCAATTTAACTTGTGTTTGTGAATTTTTTATGTCTTCTGTTTTTGTTTTAATGGTGAGGAGTTTGTTATCATTTACTTTGTTTCATTTCTGTTTTTATTTTCCCAGATGTGACCTGCCACAGCGTGAAGTCTTAAATTCCACACAGGTTAAGCCAATTTTATAAAGATTGCAAGTCTAAAGAGAACAATTTAAGCAAAGTGTTCAAATAGAAACATCCACAAATGAAGTATTAATTGAATTTTAACCATTTTCCTTTCTTAAATCTGTGGTTCTTAGTAAGCAAACACACAGAAGACAGGGGAGAAAATGCAGTATTTCCTGGCAGCCTAACTTTCAAAGGAGGACTGCAGTTTTTGATTTGTGTAAATCCCCAAACCTCAGTATTAGATACAGCACAGGCTCAGGCATTGGTATGTCCAATGTACCCAAGATGAAACACATTAGAAATCCATAAAACCAACACAGTGTCAATTTTGTTTAAATTATCACCCTTCAGCATTCAAAGTATCAGCTGTATTTAGTTGCATAGAATAGAGGAAGAATTTTATTTCCCTGTGACTCCATATGACTTTTATTTTGTGCAATATTCTAACATATCAAGTAAATTGTGTTAGCCATGGGGAGAAATTTCTGAAAATCAAAGAGAAATGCATGTTTTATAATCATTGCTGCAGAATGGGAGGAAGCAATGCGAAGTTGCTGAGCTCTGCCTTGTCCAAGGGTTCATAAAATCGGGATTCTGATTCTACTTCTCTAAAAAACTGGGTGCTGGGCTGACCTTAAACAAATCTCTTTACTACTTAGAGGTATCAGGTCTTTTATCAAGAAAAATTGTGGGTAAATTAGTTATTGCCTACAAACTTTGATTCCTAACTATCTAAAAATGTAAATGTCTAACTAAGAAATAAAATGAAAATTTATTATTATTTTTTTCATTTTTATTCTCTTTTAATCCAAAAATTATTTTGAACAAACTTAACATTTTAGATGATTGTCCACAATATTTATAATATTTTAGTGTAATTTTCCTCCCTACATTATAAAATATACATGTTTTGGGAGTCACCATTTAACCTTATTTCATCATTTATAATTTGATGCATTAACAATTACAGCACATACTGATGCAACTAATTAAAGTAAACTCAAATGAAGTTTCATTATTGTGATAATTGATTTGTAACAGAATAATACAGCCATATCTGTTACTTTGTTGACAAATTTAATTAAAATATTTCTTATTTTTATTGCATTCTGTACAGATTATTTCTCACTTCTAGGAAAAATAATCTGACTCTTTTTTGGCTTTCTGCATGGAGAAATATTTTAAATTAATGCATTTAGGACCTTCTTTGTTTCTTTTGTGGCTAAATATTTCATTGAAAAAGAATAATTTATAATGTCTAATTGCCTTTTCCAAGATCAATTATACCAAATTAATACTAGAAACAAATTTGAAACTCACTACAGAATCCTCCCACCCTGGGTCACTTGATTCAAATAGTGAGAAAAAGAATATTTGGGAGGGGGGAAGGATATGCAAATAGAGCAAGAGAGTTAAGACCAGAATGATAGGCCTTCTCTCAGTCACTGGGGAGACCATTGCCTTCAGCACACAGGCTAATGAAATCAGGGAAGTAGCTCTGTCCAGGGTACAGGAGTACCAGAGAAGAAAGGCAGGTGGGGCAATAGCTAAGAAACTCAGCCCTCTTTTCCACCAGCCTCCTGATCATCCAGGACTCAGGTCATCAGGAAATCTGAAGCAAACATGAAGGACAAAGATGGAATTATAGAAACAATGAAGGTAACAGCAATAACTGTGATCATGGGATCAAGAGTGATTTAGGGGTTAAATTAACACTTAGATTTAAAATAAAGTTTTCTCATATCTCAAATCAGGAAGTGAGAGACAGATGTGCAATACGTATTTGAAAAATGAATTAGTGAAGTTCAAATTATTGATTATTCATGTATTCAAACAAATTTGAAAATGTAATCTCAGTTTTGTTTTTATTTATTATGCAGGCATCTCTTAGACTCAGTTGCAGTTCATGGAAAATGGACCAATGAATAAATCTCAAAAACAGAGACCCTGACATTTTTCAAAATCACAGGCACCAAACTCTGGCCTTTTATATGTAATTCAAACTGCACGAGAGTTCTAAATATAACAAGATCTCAAATAAATTTAAGATGAATCTTTTGAACAGGAAGAGGCCCTTTTTATAAATAAATGGATATGGCTGGGTTAAACTACCTTACGAATAAAGACTAATCATTTCCACTTTTAAAGTACATCATCCAGGCTAGAATAAAACAAAACAAAAGTTTGCTTATATAAGTAAAATAAGTTAGCACTTGAATGGTTTCCAATGTTGACAGATTTTTAAAAGCAATATTTGCAATCCTTCAAAAAAAGAGTTAATAATTCTAACACTCAGTATTTATTTAAAAACACGTATATAGGATTTTATTCCATGAAATGTTTAATAGAGGATTATAAAAATGGCACAAAAAATGAAAAGACATGGTCTCCTTCTTTATAAGTCAAATCTTACTGTGAAATGTAGGACAGGAAGCTTAGAACACACAAAAAGGTTAATCAAATAGTAAGAAATTGCAATGCTGGGTACGGATTATGTCATGAGACAGTATACTAGTAATTAATAAATTGGTAACTTTAAAAACAAGTTCTTAATGGGTCATAAGATGATGAGATCATTGTGGACTGAATTAATTAGGACAGATTCCAAGGAGGAAACAATTTAACCAGGCTTTGAAGGAGATGTAGAATTTTAATAAATAGACGTGTTATAGAAAGTCACCTGCAGCTAAAAGAACACTCTAAGCATGAAGGTATGAAATGTAGACTTACTCAAGGGACAGGGAAGTTATGACTGGAGTGTTCATTTATGAATATGTAATGTTTTCTGAAAGCAAATAAAATTTCAGGGAAGAAAATAAAAATTATTCTACATGCATTTTATTTCCTATTCCTCAGTATCTAAATACTATGCTTATTAAGACCCAACTTTCAATGGCTTATCCATCCTCCATGATCCCATCTTTACTACCATTCCAAATCCCTATACTGTCCTATCATCCACATTACCAAGGAGATTAGGGGAAGCTGACACCAATTCCATTGCTTTGAGTAATGATGAGTTCAAGATTCATGGGGTCCCCAGCCACTATTGATGATTCTGAAATAAGGTAGTGACCAAAGTTAAAATAATCAAACTGAGGGAATTTCTATTCCAAAATTTAAGGATATCATTTATATTCTCTCTCTCTCTCTCTCTCTCTCTCTCTCTCTCATAAGCAAGATAAAAGTACATTTCAGCCTAAAGCAAAACTGAGGACATTTAAAGAAAGAGTAACATGGGCCCTGTTGACCTTCAGTGTTTCTGTTTCATAAGTTTGTATGCCACCTTAGTTTGTAAGCTGTTTTAACTTGTGGTTAAATGCAGCCTTAAACCAATTCACCTACAGTAGTCAGAATTTCTTTAGGAATTTGATGAAATTAACACTTTTAGTGCCAAATCAGGTTGAAACCAAGAGGATCTTATCTTTGCAATTCAATCAAAATATCAAGGGAGTGGGCAGTGCTTTTTAGCTAAATATTGCTATACAGGTTGGCAACAAATTAAAAACACCAGGAATTTAACAAAAAATTAAGAAATGCAGAGTGGTCAATCTCATAGCTTATGTCAAAGTCTCCTTACACTAGGTTACAAAACCCCAATCACAGACTTCATGATTGACACATTGACAATGGTTCAAACCAGTTTTGTTTTTTTTTTACCTTCCACGCAAAACCCTGCTCTACATTCTAAGACCTGAGCTATTGCATTGGGTATGCAGTTTACTAGCTTCTTATCGTGTCATCAGTCATGGCCCGCTTTAGTATGAAAGACTCCCTCCTGAACTTACCAAAAGGGAAATCTGTAGAACAGCTTAGTTAGTTTCATAAAGTATACCACAAATAACCAGATCTTTAGGTAAAACTATGAATTTAATTATTGACACATTACATCCTTCTTTGATTGTAGTTGTAATTGATTAATGATTGCAGTATATGCATCAACTCTATTAAATCCCACTGGCTTTCAACAAAGCTCTATTTTCTGGTCAAGGTACCTATCAACATCAGATATGCTGCAGGTTTCTTGAATTCTTTTTTGACTCAGGTTTCTAATTTTTATGCTCAGGATAGTGAGTGAAACCCCACAAGTTCTTTCAGAACTTCTGCTCAACTATGGTACATGTCATGTGTCTACATTTTATTGACCAAAGCTAGATATACACCCAAGGTCAGCATTAAAATTGCTGAGAAAGTAGTGCAGGTAACATGATCCTCTTGCATGAAGTCAGCAGGAAGAGTTGGAAATAATAACACAGTCAGCTAGAGCCCGTCATTTATCTTTTTCATTACTACTGAGAATCTCTGACATTTCAACCAACCTGTTTTGGTCATGAGTAAAATTATAGTTATATAAAAGATTTGCCTTCTTTCATTAAAGGGCTCAAAATCTATAAATAAAATTATCCTACTATCTATAGAATAAAAAAAATTGCATTTAATGAATGATTTAACTTTAGCCATGAGTGATATAGATATGAGATAGTTGATTATTGCTTTGAAGTATATACATTATCATTATTGATAATTGAAGTTAGACACTTCAATTGCTCTTATTAATAAAGCAAAGGGGAAATTCAATAAAACAATTAGAAAACCCTCTGGGTTCCCTCCCACACTTAATAAAATAAGCCACACTTATTTTAAATTATTGATGACTACCCGGTCAACAGTGATCAACAAGTATGGTAAACTTCGGCAAGATATAAATTAAAAAGTATAATTTTATTAAAATGTTAATCTTAAATATCATTGGGAATAAAAAAAAATTCTCCATTAACAATTATAAACTGAAATATACACAGACTGTAAACAGATCCACCCACTGAGTTCCTCTGCCTTGATAGGTATTCCTTGGGTTTTAAAGTTCACTCAACTCATAAGTAGTATCAGAGACATATGTAGCTACATCTGAGACTTAGGGTAAAGTTCAACTGTGTTGGTTGACAGCTTAATGCAGATAAAAAAGGGTGATTGCATTCAAATAAATACTTCAGTCACATAAACCAATAATTTAAAAAGGACGCCAGCTCTTGTACTATTACTCTGATACACTGTATTAGTTCTCTGTATATAGATAAAGATGTTTCCTTCAGTGTCAACTGGGGGCTATTCTTGCCCTTTCCACATAACTGCCTATAAAAAGTTGTTATCAGAAGCCTCCAGGTTTACCCACTCCCAAACTAATTAAAAGAGCTTATCCTGATTATACTTTTTGGATTATCTCCCCATTAATGAGGTGTTGGGAGGCCATCTGCAGCACTGATTCCTGGCTTTAGAGGGTGTGAATTCAACACCCTCCGATGGAGGCCCAAAGTTTGGTTATTTGTTCTACCTTCTCAGGAACTTCTACCCATGACTTTGTTACCCATGTTGGCAATCTGCTCATGTCACTGCCTAGCTCTGCAGCCATAACAACATTTCCTGAAGCTTGAAACATCCTATTCTATTTCTCTTAATTTCTTCTTTGTGGCATGACTTTAACTTGATTTTAGTGTACTTGTATAAAAGAAGTCATTTTGCTATTAAGAACCACCCAGAAATTCTAGGGCTGTTTTTCCCTTGCCATTTCAAACTCTACTGACATGTGACCAGAATGATTACCACTTCTATTGCTCCACATCAAAGCCTGAGCCCTACTTGATTATTTAGTCTGGATAACATATCTTTATAAATTAGTGCTCTTCTTCCTTCCCCATTTTATACCAATGGCCATATGTTGTTCCTTCTTTAAATACAGAACTCAAAAATAACTCATTCTACTGCCAGGCAGACTATCCCATGTGTCCAATGGAAGGAAACCATCAAAAATATTAATTTCTTTCTGAAAAAATACTTAGAAATGTATCGCTTAATAAGAAGAAGGCATAAATTTAACTTTGTTAGATGTTGCCAATGGTCTTATAAAATACTTAAACAGTTGATGCTCAAATTAGTAATATAAAAAATTTTTCACTTGTTTTACATTCTTTCCAACCCTTGATGTTGATCTTTTTAACTTTAGCTCTCTGACAAATGTAGTTTTAAATTATATAAAGTTTATCACTTATTTCACATACTTATTGAACTTGAACTTTTGGATTTTTTTTATTGAGAAGTGCCTGTTTATGTCTTCTAAATTGGATTCTTCTCTTTATGGATTTGAAAAGTTTTGTGTAAATTTAAATGCATGATCTTCATTAGATGTATATACTTTGAAGTCTTCTCCCAATCCAAGGCTTATCAAATGTACACTTTTGCAATGTGAATACAGTGAGAAAGAGAGAGAAAGAAAAAGGGGGGGGGGTTGCAGAGAAGAGAGAGAGAAAGAAAGAGAGATCACATTTTTCAAATAATACAAAAAAAGCATTATGCTAAGATTAATTATGTGACAATTAATTTTATGTGCCAATGTCAGATATTTGATGTATGCCCTTGTCTGAGAAGCCAATGGTTTGGAGCTACTACCATCTGTAGGGTTATAACTGAATACCTCCAAATCAAAATGTTACCAAGGTGGAACAACAGTCATATCACTGTAGGTGAAATTATGTTTTTATATGTTTTTTGTTAGAAGAGTAACATGGTTTAAGGAGGTATGTATAGGTGCCAAGTTGACAAGGGCTAGGCTTGTGATGACTAATTTTATTTGTCAACTTTATTGAATTGAGGAATGTTCCGATAGCTGGTAAGAACATCATTTCAGATGTGTCTATAAGGGTGGAAGAAATCATTAGCTTAATCCATAGACTGGGTTTAGAAAAAATCACCAAAAGAGATTACCAATATTGGTGGCACCACCCAATTTGTTATTCTACCTCTATAGAACTAGAGGTAGAATAAGAGTGAATTCTCTTTCTCTGGTTGAGTTGAGACATCCATCTTCTCTTGCCCCCAGACATTGGTATTCCTAATCCCTGGGCTTTGGAGGAGTATATAATTGGTCCAAATCAGGCCTTTGGATTTGAATGGAATTATACCAATGGATATCCTGATTTTTTGTCTTGTAAATGGCAGACTATAAGACTTCTTAACCTTCATCCAATTCCTGTGAAAATTTTCTTTTAATATTTCTCATATTTCTTATTTATTTCTCCCAAGAATCCTCACCAATACAAACTAATTCTTGCAATGCAAAATATTTTATTAGATATTTGTTGTGGCCATGAGGCTAAACAGAGTATCAATTCCCTTCCTTCAGCCTCATACAACTTTGTGGTTTCACAGGGAGGAATTCATTCAATAAATAAGTGATTGTAGTCAGAGTTGAAGTCTGTGGAGGAAAAGAGAGAGGCCAACTGACTAATTTGAGAAGTGCTGATATTCTTGATGAAGCAATGAATTGAGAAGTATTCCCCAGTAAGGAGAAAATGGGCTCTGGATGCATGACCAGTGGGGCACCAGAGTGTTGGGAAGGAGGCCAGGGTCACCCTTTATAAGATTAACACACACACACACACACACACATACACACGAAGTGAGCACATCTAAATAAAGCAAAAGAGTGGCTCGAATTATCAACTAAAGAAGTGAAGAGAGTAGCAAAGGCCAAGTATCCTTTATCCAAAGTGCTTAAGAGCAGGAGTAGTTTGTATTTCAGAAATTTTCAGGTTTGGGAATACATATTTTTTATATATATGGTAAACACACACACACACACATAATGGAATATTTTAGGATGAGATACAAGCATAAACTGAATTATTTTCTGTTTCATATATATCTTTACACATAGCCTGAAAGTAATTTTTTTTTGTACTGGGTATTGAACCCAGGGCCTTGGACATGACGAACAATTGCTCTACCCCAAGATACCTCAAGGTAATATTATGCAATATTTATAATGTACCTGTGTTTTGACCACAACCTTTATTATAAAGTCAGGTATGGAATTTTTTTTTTACTCATGTTCTGGGTTTTAGAGCATTTCAGATTTCAGATTTTTGAATTTGGGATCTTCAGCTTATAGTAACCAGAATCTGATAAAATTGGTCTTCATGGTAATTTGGGCTTGTCTGTGACTGATCATTTAGTCATAGTAAGGGTTTTTATTCATTTTGTTTTGTTTTATTTAACTCATAGTACTGGTTCTTGCGATTGACTTCTTTCAACCTATTTGAAGATTAAAGATACAATAATGGGCTCTACATGAAATAACTCTGAACCATGACTGTATGTCTTGAAGGATAGTTCATTGTGGAGATGAATAAATGCATACCCATTATGATTATGGTGAAAATGTCTAAACATGCTTATTTGCCCCCCAGGAGCTATAATTTGGAACCAAACGCATATTTTATGAGATGGAATCTCAAAGTGCATCACCAGCCCCTAATATGATGTTTTTCATATGCCATACTTTATGGCTTCTGTAACACAGAACACAAAGAAGAGGACTGATTCAAGGCAGGAACAACAAATGCCCTTTGGGTTTGTGATTTTAGGAAGGCAAGAGCCCTGGATGGAAACCAGAAAAGGAACAGCAACATGATCAGATAAACATGCACTGTCAGAGCCACTTAAGGGACACTGACTTGATAAAGTCTCACAAAGGAAATAAATAGGACAGGCATGCTACAGCCTTCAACATCAAAGTGGCACATCAGTTTCAAACTGAAAAGATTCCAGCTTGGCCCTAAAAGTTCTCCTTCCATCAGGTGAGCCATCTATGCTGATGATGTCAGGACTAGCACTTTTACATGCAAACATGCTCGCTAGCAGTTCAAGTGGAGAAGGGTGTAAAGGAAAGCAAACGGCAAAACTTGTTTATTGGATTCAAGTTGAACCATCTGTTGTTAATGATTAGATCTTCAGCTTCCAATTTTCGTTTGAATGTTATTGCTCATTTCTAGTGGGGTGCTGCACTACAGCTTTCTCCTGTGTGTGGATTCTAAGTAAAATACAGCTTAGATTGAAAGCCTGTTGGAGGAAGAAATCATGCCTAATGATGTCTGGTAGATTTTCCTTTTGCCAGGTCAGGAAAGAGGTCAATTCTTGGCTTGGTGTGGCTTTGGGGTAATGCAGGCACTCTGAGGGACTCAGTTTGCCATGTTGAAAATGGAGATAGTTGTTTCTTTCATCCCAGGAGCTGGGGCTTGATGAGGATCAGATACTATTTTCCATACACTTTAGATGAGGAACTGAACTTTGATGCAAAGTTTATGAAGATCAGTTCAGATTTCCTCTGTGGTAAAAAAAAAAACGGGTTGTTGGTATAAATGTTTCTTTCCTGGATGGTTTTATGTCTCTATAATTGTGGTTTAAGGGAGTATCTTAAATCACAATTTTTCAAAGGTCCTATTCACCCTTTGGAATTGGTTGTATTGATTGCAGATAATTATAATTGTATTTGTCATGCTGCATCATCTATATGTGGGGGCATGTGAAATTACATGGTACCAGACCTAGAAAATAATGAGTGAGGTAAATTGTGTGTGTGTGTGTGTGTGGTATTGTGAATATACCTAACATAAAATCCCCCAAGTAATGCATCTCTCTCTCTCTCTCTCTCTCTCTCTCTCTCTCTCTGTATAAAAATAAACTTTCAGCTAAGGGGTATATATACACACACATACACACAGAGCAATATATACATAGATACATATGTATATATTTAATATGAATAAACTTCTAAAATTGCCATACTATTTATCTCCTGCATACGTGTGTGTGTGTGTGTGTGTGTGTGTGTGAGATTACATACACTGTTAAATCCAGAAAACCTAAGAGAATCAGGGGACCAATACTTGGGGTGCTTTGAAAACACTGAGAGATTTTCAAAATGCTTCCTCAACAGTGAAATTATCCTGACCCATTGTGAAACTAAGTCTCTTAATCTGTTCAAATAAACAAGTCACAGTACAGACCACATAAATATTGAATACAGAATTTGGAAGTGAATTGTGAAATGTTACTTCTACATTTAATTCTTCCATAGTTCAAGTATTTTTATTTCTGTGTCAGATGTACCTGTGAAGCTTGAAAATATAGAAGTAAGAAAATATTAAGAAATAAAATTTTAAGAATTTACTGATTCACTTGGAAGCCTATAACAAGTGTTGTGTTGTTGTTGTTGTTGTTGTTGTTGTGTTATTTAAACAAAACACTAATGCTAGTGGAAAACA
Source organism: Marmota marmota marmota (assembly GCF_001458135.2). Classification (NCBI taxonomy): domain Eukaryota; kingdom Metazoa; phylum Chordata; class Mammalia; order Rodentia; family Sciuridae; genus Marmota; species Marmota marmota. The sequence continues at coordinate 27,475,122 of NW_025999990.1, forward strand.
ATGCATGTGTCATGACATGGCCATGAACCCAAGTCTCAGGGCAAATGCGTGTAATAACTACTGCACATCTTTGCGGATAGTGATCACAATGAAATGGAGAAATTAGGGAAGGCTTTGCAGAGGAAGTGAAAAAACACAGACAGTTTCATAAATGGATGGCATAGGTCAGGGAAAAAGACTTGCCTGCATTGCCCTTAGTTATGCAAACCCATTGATGCAAGTTAGATAGAACCACTTCTCCTACCCATCACTGGAACTTTGATACAGGCTGGAATAGACTTCTTCAGTAAAAAACTTGCTGCCAGTCTTCGCAAACACCCTTTGGTAACTTCTTCAGTGTCCTCAACATTTTACCCTCTTTTTACTTTCTTACTCCAAATGAATCATGTTATTTCTACTTCACACATTTTCTTTGTTTTGGTAGTTAAATCCAGACTTTGTATGAAGATTCTTTATCTTGGAATGTTAGCACAAAGAATAAGGCATTATTTGTTAAGTTGGATATACTCCATGTGATGTATTGTTATGCAGCAAAAATTCTGACAAAGGAACATGGGAGTGGTGTAAGATATTTTAAAAAGAAAACACCAGACATCCTAGAGTTCTCCAAATTACATATATGTATGTATGTATGTATGTGTTTATATATATATATATATATATATATATATATATATATATATAGCT